>NC_056746.1:150087082-150172082 GCF_019279795.1 Protopterus annectens
ACTTGAATTGTTGATAAAGAGCCGAAAGAAGAATAGTCTCCAAAATTTATTCACATAACATTTTCCAAAATGTCACTACTACTTTACATTTCAAGAAAACAAGCTATGTTTACTGTTCTCTACACAATAAGTAAATTCTTTTTTATTTTGCATATTCCTTCTTACTGTAAGCTTAATACCAGTCTCCATAAAAAATCTTGATGCACTATCATGATACACCACTTTTTCCTTATGGCTTTAATTACTACTTCTGATAATTTTTCCATGGATTTACATTATCACATTTTTATACCACACCCTTCTTTCTCTATGTCATTTTTATTTTCCATGTTAGTATTTTTTCTTGATATTTTTTATTTCTTCATTCACGCTCACTTTTTTCTCAAAGTTCCTAACAATTTTCGTAATTGCATTTAAACAATTTTACTATTAAACTCTCATTTTCTTCCTTCGTCCAGTTAAAAGTTTAAAGAAGCAGAACAAACAACTGGATTTAATAACCCAATCCCCCTCCATCTTCACTTATACAACATACCTCATTTCATTGGATTTAGTCTTAACCCCATATGAAAGAAAAACTGCACAATATTTTTCATAAATTTTCTAGTATCATATACACATTTGACAGGTCTATGTTTGCATACTGAAGAAAACACTACAGAAAACAGCTACTAATCGAACCTTAAACAGCAAAAGTTTATGGTTCCGAACATGCTTAACAGTGAAAAAAAATTTGTCAAATGGCCACAGTTGGCCAACAACTAGGAAGTACAGCGGTGCATAAGGTAAGCGAAGGGAACTTTTTTTTTTTTAATTTACCCCATTCCACAACGTAGTGTGATCTTGGAGTTGGTACATATGGTTAAGGGGGTGTAGCTCCCCACAATAGGGGGTGTGGAGAGCGTAGCCAACTCAAGCCATTCGATGAATTACTTTTCGTCAAGCTTTTCTGGAACATTAAACTTTAGCTGTTTAATGTTTGATTGGTAGCCGTTCCCTGTAATGTTTTTTCGATACGTAAACACAGACCCACATTTGACATGTTACCTTTTCCAATACTGAATTCACTAGATAAACCCTTTTTCTGAATGCCTATCTATATGTTCACCATACAAAACATAGTCTTGTCATTTCCTTTATAAATTTCTCCCATTGCATCATAACTACACAATTTTCCCAAATTTTATTCCTAGCACTGACACGTCATTCACGGACAAATACACACCCCTAATTTTACCACATCACCTAAACCCATACTTTTACCTTTATTCAAGGTCATGCCCATTTATTTTAAACATCTCTCCAAACAAAACAAAACCTCACTCATCCATATTTTATTCACAGCAACTATAATTGTATCACCTGTATACATCAAAAGCACTGAGACCTTTAGCATCACATATCTAGCATCTTTCATTTTATAAACCATTTCACTCACTGTCACATTCTTTACTAAGGCAAATATTCCACCCATTGGGCATCCTTGTCTTGTACCACACTTCATAGACATTTCTTTCCTCAGTCATCCATTCACTACCATTCTCACTCTTTTGCTATGCTTAAATACAAACCCTTCAAATTTTATTACCTATTCCACACTTCTCCACATCTTCCAGCTTACTATAGAACATGATGCTTTATAGGATCAAATGCCTTGCTAACATCACCTACGACAGGTTTCACATCCTCTCTTACTTACACCATCCACAGTTTTTCACATCCTCTCTTCTACTTACACCATCCACAATTTCTCTCACAATCATTAGCAATCTTGACATCCTTTCCCCTTTATACCATATGTACTTTCTTCCATACTATCCCTCATCCTAGCTTCCATTATTTTTTATAAAAACATTACATGTTCTTCAACGCAACTAGCCTCCATTTTTTTCCTCATCTTTCTTCCATACAAATTATAATATCCCACTACATAACTCTTTATAAATGAACCCTTCTTTTAATCATTCATTCAGAACATTTAAAAATTGTTCTTTGCCAATCCATTAACTTCTTATACATTCCATATGCTATCCTGAGACTTGAAAACTGAATCTACATTTACCTTCCTAAGTACCTTAATCCACCTTTTTTCAAATTCTTCCTTAAATTGTTCTGATTTTTTTTTCTTCTCATACTCTTCCTTCTTACTCCAGTAGATATATTCCACATGCTGCACTACAATCCTCATAACTTGTGTTTAACTCTTTTATATTTTTCATTTCCCTTATTACACTTTTACTATTTTGCTCAAATATGAAGACACCTCTTCTCTTGTAAAAACTTCTGCTTAAATAATAATGCTTTTTTCTTGATTTTTTCATACATTTCTTTTTCCATATTATAATATTCTCTTGTATTACTCTAAATTATGTAATATATCGCTATATATTTCCCATACTTTACTTTTCACCTTTTTTATATCATTCTGCCACTGAAAAAATGTTTTTTATACTTTTTAAACTCAATCCACCATTCAGACCACTATAAAAATCCATCACAGTTCTATGATGCTTTTATAACTGTAATACTTTACATTTCTCATTTTAATTCCATAATTTCTCATTTATTCTTTTTATCCATTTGTATCCCTTTACAACTGCCTCCTGCTATACTTAAACCTTCTGATAACAGAAAATCAATTTCAGGTTCAAGTACCCACTTCTATAGGTCCAATGACTTATTCCAAACTAACTTACTACATTTTACTTCCTGTATTCCCCTTACATTATTCACTTTCTTTTTACACTTTTGCCATAATTCACAATTACAAGCTGTCATTATTATATTTAAAACTAACCACCGCATAACATAATACCTGATGAATCAAATTATTTTCCTTGCTGGTAAAATAAGCATAGAATACTATAATTCTTAAACATTTTCTTTACATCTCACACCCACAACAGTATCAATGTTACAGCTCATCTGTCTTCTTACACAACACCACTCTAGAACATTCATTTTATAAATTTCACATATTTCCACCCCACAATTTTTCTGTTTGCAATTTTACATTTGTCAAAACCTTAGATCTTCTAACAACGCTTCCGCATCAATTTAACACACCATTCCAACATCCCCATCCTTCTTACTAAATACAAAGACTCACATTAATAAACGTATTTCAAAATGATTACTTTCCTTACTTTCTTTTTAAGTTAGAAAAATTGTATTTAAATGTCCCCACCTGAACATTTCTTGGTTCGTTTTTACACCTTTCCTCGCCATAACATTTTCAAAGTACATACCTTGCAATTACCCATTTCCTTTCTTTTTATCATTTACACCTTTAAATGTATTTTTTCCTATGTTTTACTCTTTGCCCAAAGTTTTTTTTACTTTATACAATCTTCCAATTTATTTTTTCATTGCTTACTTCAGAACATTCTTCAACCATTCCTTAACTTTGCTGTATATTTTCTTTTCTTAAACTTCATTCTATCTCGGGCTCCTCTAATACACTTTCTTTTTGATAACATTTTTGATGACCTCATGCAAATCCATTTTCTCCCTTTATTTACAATTCATGGATAAATAACATTTTAACTGACATTTTTAGCACCATGACCCATTTCCCTGCATACAAAGCATTTATTTTTATCAAATTTATCTACCAAATGATCTTTTCCACTCAAAAAAGTTTTGGATTTTCACAATATTTTACCACCCTTATTCCCTTCAACATTTATCATGCTCGGGATATGTACAATCTTTTCATCTTATATATTCTTTTTAAACTTTACATTCTCATCCATCAGTCCATCAAAAACTTCTGATAACCATTAAATTATTACATATTTCTTGCAAATGCTTTTCATTCTCTTTTTCAACATCTGTGTGAAAACTGCACATGTAATTTTTTCTTTCTCCTCTTGTATGCTTTTATCACATACAAACTCCAGAGATAATTTTTTTCATAATCATACAAAAAATATTCTCCATGAGATAAGTCTCAAATATATCAAAAAAGTTACTTGTTTATTAAAATGAATGCTCTTACCTCTTGCGCTTTTAATCCCAAATGAATCATCATAGTCTTAAATCACAAAAAAAACAGAAACAAAACCAAACGGTTTGGTTAATTTTTTGGGTTGCATATGGTCTCAAAGGCCATACCTCTCAGTTCTTTAACATCTTTATTTTGAATTCCCACAACACATTACCTTTTTAATCTCTATTTTATTTTCACCTCTTTAATTCTTACTGCTGTTTCTGCATACAATTTTACTCAGTTCTGTACTACTCTTTTGAAAGAGTCTCTGACACTTCTTTTGTAATTTTCCTCCAAGAATCATATACGCTGATTTCTGGTTCACTCTGTGCAATCATCTCCTGCAATGCATCATCCTGCAACCCACCTGATTGGAGGGTTGTAATACATTAGTCCTTCACAGAATCATCCATCTCTGTCATAGCAAACATCGCCCTCTGGAAAACACACTCAGAATCCTCCAAAACATTAAAAGCTTATTTTTCTTTCTCAATACTTCTCATTTTTGCTTTCTTTTGCCATGATTTCCCTCTTGCATACTATCCTCCCAGCCAATACTGCACTAGGAATGGGATGTGCACGTTCACTTAATAGCTGCAAAACTATGAGTACAAGAAGTTACCTGATGCTCCGGCCAACTTGCCCATAGTAGAATAAACACCACCTTGGGTCTCCCCTAAAAAGATGTCACTAGTCTAGTGAGACTAATATGGTCATTAAAAGATAAACAAGTAAATTTCTTCTTTAATACTTACTGGTTAAAGTGCCAGTCACAGTTTCTTGATATTTGGGAATGGAAGACATGTAAAATTCTTTGACAGATTTCATCTAACGTTTTCAGCTAGAGGTCCAAAAAGGAAGTCCTTTTCCAGGGAGCATGAAGGAGTTCTATTTTTACCTGGTGTGAGAGGGGTTGAGATCTCAGAAAGGCATTACTTTGAGAAACTGACCATGTGGCAGCGACCCTGCATGATCTAAAGCATCATAGTCACATTTGAGTGAGTGCCTGGGAACCTGGAGAGGGACACTGCACAGGTCCCGGATATCCCTCTGTAGGCTCTTATCTTGTATTCGCCTCTGCCTTGTTTGTAATTTTCTCCTGTAGTCATTCCAGGTATTTCAGCGCACAGAACTGCCAGCTGAGAGTCCTCATAGCCAGGATGAAGTACAGATTTTCTCACCAAAAGTGTCCAGCAATCTGCTTTCACAATCATTTGGTAATGAATACTTGGATACAATCTCAGCAATTCCTTTGGAAGATTCTGTAGACACCACTACTGGATCCACCACTGGGTTTTTATAAAGTGCTTACGGGATTCCAGTGTTTCCCAAACGCAGGCCGTCAAAAACAGCATGAGAATATCTATGCAACTCAAAACAGTATTTTTCCCTGAGATGCAGTGACTGAGGTGTTGATTATAATTACATATGGGGTATAGAGGCCCCCCCCCAATGTATCATAGACTTTCCTTCCTATTAAAACATTTTTGAAATGTTTTGTTTTCATAACATGCCATACTGGACAGTGTGCACCTCTGCAACGCACTTGGATACTGATATTACTAATCTACAGTGCTGATATAATAATATGCATCAACTTGCATTAATAAGAATTTGCCAAGGTAAAAGATCTCTACAACTGTGCCGTCAACAAATGATGGCCATTGGTTCACCATTTTCTGCTTAAAAATGAAATATTTTATGCCAGTGTGTGGCCTGAAATTTCCTACTTCTCAACAATGGTCCAGTCCCTTGCAAAAGCATTAACTATTCTTCCACGTAATGGTGAGGCTTCCTTATGATGAACAGTGAACGGATCTTCGGGTGCAATTACGCAGACAGCAGCTAGTGCAGATATGCAGCTGTAATATTCTGTCTACTACAAAATAATATATTAAACTGGCCAGTATGAAACAGGCTTACATGTTTTTGAGAAGATATGTACAAGGCCGTGGCAAGTAGATTTTCTCCCTTTCTACTATCTGCATGTCCTAGAGGCAACTACATTTAGAAAGGCAATATATTAGAGGAAGATCTCCCCCCAGATACAGCTGGTACATTCATAGACACATCCAATGCAACAGCAGGTGCAAGCTTGCTACCCTGGAGACTCTTACAGCTCGAAATACACACCTGAAGGCCGTCTAATAACGAGAGGGTGGAAAAACAGCACACAGCAGCCAATGGTTCTGCAAATAAAGGTTCGGCCTGGTAAGATGTGAAGGCAGGTCAAAATTTGTTGAGAAAGGTACATATGGAAAATTACTCAGATAAGCCAAAGAATACAGTCTTAACTTTGTTTCAGATACTGTTTCGGGTACTTAGTTTTTGAACTGCACTATGAATTTTCAGAAAAACACAGACTTCCTTCCTTGCATATAATCTGCCACCACTGAAACGGCACATATGTTGCAATTATGTTGCTATTACTTCAATTCAAAGTAATCTTATTAATTATTAGGGGACCCAATATGGCATCATTATGTCACTGATACTTGTAACACAAAACAAGCCATCACATCGCTTAACACACTGCTGCCTAAAAAACTATACTATAAAATCGTGAAGTAACAGTACAATATGTTTCTATGTAGAAAAACCAAGAACACTGCTGCCACCTTCAAGAAGGCTGTCTTTTTTATTAGTATCATTTTCTCCAATCTGCAAATATGCATAAATATCTACATACTTTTAAACAGTTTCCTTTCCTTTGCACACCCACTTTCGTTTACCTGATGCCTGTTGTCTGCACTCCCTACATTACTATGACCTTGACCTCCCTTCCTTCTGCCATGTGACCTGTGGATTCTGGCTAGATATCCCTGCTAGCCCTGACCTTAAAAAGGAACTACTTTATCATCTCCAACGTGGCTTGTACTAGGGCTATACAACAGTTAACGTGGATCAGCCACTCTACAAAAGGGTCTTTTACAAGACAACCTACTTTTTTACATCCCAACATGCAGGGAGGTTGCACTGCTGCATTAACAACTTCAGGGAGCAATTCCACAGAGTGTCGTTATCCTCCATAGAAGTGTACTGTCCTTCAGATGTTTACTCTATCCTGCTCTGCAATGATCCCTTGAGCAACCTGCTTGGAAAAACATTGTTGTCCAAAACTTCTTGCTCAGACCAAACCATTTTAAAATATCCCTGTAACCATTTTAAGAAGAATGGCAAATATTTGCTAAAAACAGTGCAAAGCTTTTAAAAGGGTCTATGTCAAGTAATCGAATGGCAACATTGTGAAAAGTACAGTTTTGTACCTACCATAAATGTAGATGTCCGAACAGGATAGCATCTGCAGTCATAACAAATGGGTTGTCCTGTCGTCAGGCAGCCCTTCGGTCGGCCGGATTCCAAAGTCTGGGTCCGGCTTCGGCTGATGTCGCACTTCACCCGACGTCATCTCTGCTGGTCTTCGGGTATAAAGGCATCAGCCGACGCCATTTTCCTCAGTGTTTCTTGCCCCAGATGCCAGTTGCCCTCTAGGAAAGCTAAATTTTGGATAAATGCCAATGTTCCCAAAATAGTAGAAGGCAAACACAAAAAATAAGCATGTATGTACATATATACAAACAAATACACCATAAGAGACTCCCCCCCCCCAGCTAGCTATTAGGAGGGTAAATACCCTAGGAGTACCACAGAGGGGAAGGAGGGTGGGTAATCCTGACTGCAGATGCTATCCTGTTCGGACATCTACATTTATGGTAGGTACAAAACTGTACTATGTCCTTCAAGGATGCATCTGCAGTCATAACAAATGGGTAGAATACCATAGCCAAACTAGGGGAGGAGGAAGAATTATGGTGTAGTTAGGATCCCTTGCAATACAGCAGTGGCAAACCCTGCTTGGGATCAAGAGTATAGAGGTAAATTATAATGCTTGGCAAATGTATGCTCGGAGGTCCAAGTAGCTGCCTCAATAATGTCCTTGGTTGCCACTCCTCGTAAGGAAGCTGTGGTAGTGGCTGTAGCCCTTGTAGAATGAGGTCTTATGTTCTGTGGAACTGGTTTTCCATGGTAGGAGTAACAGAATCTTATGCAATTTCCTATCCATTTGGAGATTGTCTGTTTGGAAGTTGCTTTTCCTTCCCTTCCTGTTGCATAGGCTACTAAAAGCTGGTCAGTTTTTCTGTTACTTTTGGTTCTGTCCAGGTAGTAGCGTAACTGTCTATGTACATCCAAGGTATGCAGCAGCCTTTCCCCCCTGTTCTGTGGATTGGGAAAGAAGGTAGGTAGGTGGATTGCCTGGTTTAAAGACACTCTGGATACCACCTTAGGCATAAATGTAGGATTAGTTCTCATGGACACTCTATCTTGATGGAAGATTAGGAAGGGTTGTACTGCCATTAAGGCCTGTAGTTCGAAACCCTCCTTGCTGAAGTAATTGCCAGTAGGAAAGCAGTTTTCCATGATAGGTGTTGAAGATCTGCTGTTGCTGCTGGTTCAAATGGAGGGAGTGTCAATTTTTCTAGCACAAAGTTCAAGTCCCATGCTGGTAATGGTGGTTTCCTAGGAGGTTTTACATTCTTGATCCCTCTGAGGAATTGCCTGAGTAGAGGATGCGAAAAGACAGGTGGATCGAAGCTGTATTCTGCGGAAATAGCTGATGCATGTATCTTGATGGAGGAATAGGACAGGCCCGTATGTAGAAGCTCTGCCAAGTACTCCAGGATGTTAGCAATATCTATGTTCGAGACATCTTTTCCTCTTTCAGTACTCCAAATGACAAACCTTTTCCATTTGCCTGCATAGTTCCTTCTTGTTGAAGGTCTGCGGGCTTCAAGGATAATGTCTTTAACCCTTTGGGATAAGTCTGGGTTAGTAGCTGTTATGTGATGTTCCAGGCAGTCAGTTGCAAGGTTTTTTAGGATTGGGTGCATGATGTTGTAGTTGTTCTGAGTTAACATCAAAGGCATCAGGGGTATTGGCCACATTCTCCCCTGAGACATGCTCCTCAGCAAAGGATACCAGTGTTGTCTTGGCCAATTCGGAGCTATCAGAATTATCCTTGGACGTTCCTCTTTGATTTTCAGTAGTACCTTGTGCATCAAAGGAAGAGGTGGAAATGCATATGCTGTCAGGCCTTTCCAACTGAAGGATAGAGTCTCCACCTTCCATGCTAGTGGGTGGCATGTCCTTGTGCAGAATTTTTGAGCTGGTGATTGAGTGGGGATGCGAATAGGTCTATTTGTGGCATTCCCCATTTCTTTGTGATGGCCTTGAAGATGTCCGGGTGTAGCATCCATTCGTGAGCATCCGAGGTGGTTCTGCTTAACATGTCTGCTAGGGTGTTTTCTTTTCCGGCACAAATATTGCCTGTAACTGGATGTTGTTGCTCAGAGCCATATTCCAAAGGTCCAGAGTCATTCTGCATAGGGGGTATGAATGAGTGCCTCCCTGTTTGTTGATGTACCACATGACTGTGGTGTTGTCTGTCCTTATCATTAAATGGCCTTCTTTGAGGAATGGTTTGAATTTCTGGATTGCTAGTTTTACTGCCAGCATTTCTTTTGCTTTATGTGCAGGTGCAGCTGGTCTGGAGTCCACAATCCTTGTATGCACTTGTCCAACATGTGCCCCAGCCTAGGTCTGAGGCGTCCGTTGTGATGGTTTGGTTTGCTTGAAAGTTGTGGAAGGGCAAGCCTGGGTTTGACTGGCATGCTTGAGCCCACCATAGGAACTCTTGTTTCAGGCATGGGATTAGTGGGATTTCGGTTTCTAAGCTGTGCCTGTGTTGAGACCATAAATTCTTTAGGTACCACTGTAGTTTTCTCATATGCAGTCTGGCATGGGGGACCAGGATTATGCATGATGCCATGAAGCCCAAGGCCTGCAGTACCTTTCTTGCTGTTAAGTTTGTGCTGCTTTGTTAATGCCAAGAAGTAAAGAGGGAGTTGTGCTTGTTTTTCTGCAGTTAGGAATGCCATTTGTTTTACTGTGTCCAATTCCGCACCCAAGAATGTTCTTGTCTGGGATGGTATCAGTCTTGACTTTTTTAAATTGACTGTGTATCCCAGGGCTTGTAGTAAGCAAATGACTCTTTGTAAATCTGTTGTCAGCTTGCTTTTGTTGTCCGCTTGTAACAGGCAGTCGTCCAGGTATGGATAAATCTGGATTCCCTGTAGCCTGCAATGAGCGATTACTGATGCCAGGCATTTTGTGAATACTCTGGGCGCAGTAGATAAGCCAAAGGGCAATGCTAAGAATTGATAATGCTCTGATCCTGCAAGAAATCTGAGGTATCTTCTGCAATTTGGTCGTATGGGGACGTGCAGGTATGCCTCCTTGAGATCTAGAGTTACCAGCCAACACTCCTTGCCCAGCATGGGAAGAAGTTGCTGTAGGGTCAGCATTTTGAATTTTGGTACAATGATGTATGTGTGTTTAAGACGGACAGGTCGAGAATAGGTCTCCAACTTTTCTCTTTTCTTGGTACTAGGAAGAGTCTGGAGTAGAATCCTTTGCCCTGTTGTGTTATTGGTACTCTTTCCACAGCTCTCATCTTTGTTAATTGAGCTATCTGCTTTAGAGCTTCTGTTTTTTGGTTTGGAGGTAGGTTTGGCATTCCTCTTTTTACTGGTAAGGTGTGGAAGTGGAACCTGTAGCCTTGGTCTATGGTTTGCAAAATCCACTTGTCTTTTGTGATATAGTGCCAATTTTTCGAAAATAAGGCTAACTTTCCGCCTAAAGGTGCTGCTATTTGCTCCCTGGTAGGCGGTGTCAGAGTCAAGTCACTGTGATTGTCCTGTTGCAGTGGCAGTGGTTGTGTCTGTGCCTCTCTGGTTATTGCCTTGCCACTGGCATCCTCTATAGGCACCTCCTCTGGATTGATTTCTGCCTCTAGAGCGTCTATTCCTGCCTCTTTGAGATTTTGAGGAGTCTGGAAAGGACCAATTTTGGCAGGCCAGTTCCTGCTAAACCTTGGGGGCTGAACCTGTAAGAAATCCTTAACTGTTTGTACAGATTTTGCCTTCTCTTCCATTTTCTTCATTACTTGCTGAGCAGGTGTACCAAATAGACTGGCCTTATCCATAGGAGCATCTAACAGCTTTGCTTTAACATGATCCGCAAAACCTGTTCCTTCAACCATGCATGCCTTCTTATCACTGTGCCAGTCATGGCTGATCTAAATGAAGCCTCCAGTGCATCATAGCCACATTTTAAAGAATGGTTACTAACCTGCTGAATGTTATTCACCATTTCTAAAACATATTTCTTATCTAAGGAGTCATCAGAGGACAGCTTCTTAGTTAACTGATCAAGCATAAACTCTTGGTATTGGATCATGTGAAACTGACAGTTTAAAGCTCTAGCTGAGAGAGTAGCAGAGGTGTAAACTTTTTTCCCCCATCTCTCTAAGGACCTGGATTCCCTTTCAGAAGGGAGAGGGTTTTTGCTGAGGTCGAAGCTACTGCCTTAGGCCCCTGGGATATAGTCTCAGGATCTGCAAGTGGGGCCTTGTATAGGTGGTGATGAGTGTCTGGCACCCTGTAAAATCTATCTGGTTTGGCAGGGGCTGGAGGTAAAGTATCAGGAGCAGTGCAAACATCATTAAATGCATCATCCACAACAGGCAGAACTGGAGGTATAGCTAAGGGCCCATGTTGTGGTAAGTGCAGAAAGGTCCTAAGCCTTTTTCTTGAATCTGAGAAATCTTGTCCCTGCCATTGGAATTGTTCTCTCATGGCATGTAAGGTTTCCCCAAAGGAAAATTCCTCTGGTGGAGAGGCAGATGGAATAGATTCTTCAGCATCGGAATCTTCATAAGTAGAAAAAGGAGCCTCTGGCTGATCTGTAATGTCTGAGTCATCCAACGAATCATCAGAGGACACTGGCTCGGGGGGCTCTGCTCTAGGTCTCTTTTCTGGAGGCTGAGAGGCCCTGTCTGGGTGAGATTGGGATCCCTAATTAAGGAGATTAAATCCTCTGCCAGAGTAAGCATTTGTGAACTAGAAGTGGGCCTATGTGAGGGGGTCTTAACAGGCACTGATTTAACAGTTTTGGCTGCTTTAGCCCTGGCAAAGGCCTTTATAGACATGGCTGCAGGAGGCCTAGCAGCACCACGTGCTGGGGTAGAGACATCCAAAGGGATGGTGTCTGATAATTCACTAGGAACCACAGAAGTAGGCAAAACTTCAGAGGCCGATTCAACTAAGGTAGCAGGAGCCTCAGTAGTAGTCATGGATTCGGCTGAAGATTGACCCGTTTTCGGTTTCGCCGAAACCGAGACACTCATGCTTGCTTAACCGTGGTTTCGGCCGAAACCGCGGGCCGCGAGTGTCGGTCTTTTTCTTTGCGTTTTTTAACAATTTGGGTAGTCGGAGGATCCGACGGCATAATGTACGCAAAATCTGAGCCGAAAAACTGTTCAGCAAACTCCGACCGACGCCTAAGCGTTCGTCGGTTGAAGGAAGCACAGGCTAAACAGGCTGCTACGTCGTGGTCTGGGCCTAAACAAGGTAGGCAGTAAGAGTGGAAATCTTTATGAGGTATTTGTTTCCCACAAGTTAAACAGTTATTTACTTTTTCTGACATCGGCTGAGGCAGGAAAGAGTCCCCAATGGGGTACTTAGCTTTTTAGAAGTCTTCGAAGTAGTATTCGGTAGTAGTAATCTCTGGATCTGACCGACCGGCACTTGCGAACAGCTTCTGCTTCGGGCGCCACGCGGCAAGAAAGACTGAGGAAAATGGCGTCGGCTGATGCCTTTATACCCGAAGACCAGCAGAGATGACGTCGGGTGAAGTGCGACATCAGCCGAAGCCGGACCCAGACTTTGGAATCCGGCCGACCGAAGGGCTGCCTGACGACAGGACAACCCATTTGTTATGACTGCAGATGCATCCTTGAAGGACATCATCATATCATCAGCAATGCAGTCCAAAGCCCCCCACACTTCCTGCTAATTATACATAACAACTCTGAGATTGCACTACATTGAGGAAAAGGGCAAATTTCCTGACCACTACCGTAAAGCGATCTCAGTCAGAACGGTTTGATGGCCTGCACTGTTGAGCAGATGATGTTTGACAATGTGGCTGTTAAACATTTTGACATAGACTCCTTTTAAAGTGGGTATCCCTTTTGCTAAATAATGATAGTAAATATACTACCTATTAATGACACTACAAACAGGGGCAGAACAGTAATGTTATGCACTTACCTGTTTAGTTTTCTGCTTCAAGTCTTCATAATCTTTCACACTGCCTTTTAATGTCACTACAAACAGGGGCAGTATAGTAATGTTATGCACTTACCCGTTTAGTCTTCTGCTTCAATTCTTCATAATCTTTCACACTCAATTCCTCCCAGACCTGGTAAAGTGGATGAATCACCTTCCTGGACCTAGAATTCAGCATTTTTTTATTAAAATGCATGGTATAAGATAGGTTACTAGCAAAATTTAGTCATCATATGTACAATATTCATCTAAAAATATTCATATGTGCGTGTGTGTGACAGAGAGAGACTAAGCACTCTGCATCTGAAGTACAGACATCCTGAAATGTACACATAAGAGCTGATGTAATGAGAATATTTTATAAATCACTGCAGTTCAGTAATATTCCAGTAGACAGGCACTGCTAGTATGTTTAGCAGAGGATTCTAAGACATACTTGACTGAATGATATTTATTTTACCTGCAAGTAACCCAAACAGCTTGGTAACTATATAAACGTCATGGTTTTAAAAAAAGAATTAAAAGCACTAATATAATGTCCGAATGATTTTTCTTAAAATAGAAAATATTACTCTACTAAAATACATCAAAAGTACAATAAACTGTTTAGACGTCAAATATTAAGCAAAATCTTTCAAAAGAAAAAAAAACAGCAGTTCCTAAGAAACAATTTTCTGTTTCTTGAACTGCACCACATAAAACAGACAAATAATCAAATATGTGAAAACAATCATCAATTTGAAAACCAACAATATTTTGGATTTGTTTTACTCTACTCTTCAGAACTATTTATAAAAATGCAGATTCCAAAATAAAGTCAACTTCAAAGCACTGCCATCAAAAAATCAGAGTGCTTTTCTGTTCAGATGGCGCAGCACAGTACAAAGATGATGATGTTCTTAAGCCAGGCCCTTATAATAAAGCTCTGCCTCCAAAGATAACTCAACGTAGTCCTGCTTATAAGGAGCACAGAAACACGAAAACCAGTGGAGAATCACCACAAATGAAATGCCTTTTTGAAATACTTAAGAGTAATTTAATGGAGTGTCAACATTCATTCTGACTTTTCAGAGTTGTTTGCTTGCTTTATTTATGCTTTTGAAGCTTTTAAAAGGCCGTTTAATTGTTGGTGATGATTCTCCACCAGTTTTGGTGTTTGTGTTCCTTATAAGCAGGATTATGTTGGGCTATTTGGTTGCTTTTCTGTCTTGCGAATACCACTTTTTTTTCTCTCATTTGGTTGCTCTACCTCCAAAGGTAATGAAAGTTTAGGCAAATGCGCACCTGAATTACGACCAAGAGTAGAAAACACTGTAAAAATATAGTACAGCTGAGCAACATTTTACAGCTTGGCAGTTCTTCAATGTCACTCACCAGTGCAGACTGCAAAGAACGAACTCACACATACACACACAGACAGAAAAATCAGGAGATATTAAAAAAAGCTTTTTAATGAGGAAAGTTTTACTTTAAAAATCAAAGTACCAGACCATACTTACATAAAACCTACACAGTTAAAAACATCCTAAAAGTAATAAAGTAATAAATTCTCTACTCCATTCTTTTTTTAAGAGAGTTGCGTTTTCCCAGATACACTGTTTTAGCAGAAGGGGTAAACTCCTTTCTTGTCATTCTCTGATTCTTTGCTGCTGATCAAAGAACGTGGTGAATCTTCTCAGAGTGAGGTGGGTCTTTTATACTGGTCATTCTAAAATATTGTTAAAGGACTTAATTGAATCTTATCTTTATTGATCAGGAAAGTCCAAATGGGCAGAGCCCATTTTCAGTACAGGCCCCAGAAGAAAAGCTCCATCAACTACAATCTAATGTAATTTCCAGTTTCATTAATACATAAAACTACGTTTTACAGTTTCATTAAAGGAAAACTCCACCCGAGAACTGAAAAAAAAAAAACTGTTTTGTTCAGTCTATCGTATTTACTACCCAGATAAATGCCCAGTGCTAAAAATATCTTGCTTCTCTCCTCCCATACTAGGGACTTGGTTATTAATAAACTAAGTCACATTATTCCGCAGTGGCCTCTGTATACTCTTGCTTTATCTCCCTCCTGTGCAACTACCTCACTTACAGTATTTGTCTTCTCACTCTCACACTCTCTCATGCCTGTCTGCACACACCTAAGTAAGACCCTAGTCAGTCATAATAAGTAGTCTGCAGAGTAACTCCTACAGTTGCATTAGACTTAAAACCACATCTGGTTTTCCCACAGATATTTTGCTACCTTAGCAAATTACATAGAAACCACGTAAATTGTGGGAACAATGCATGCACAGTAATACTTTAGGGGTGAACCTGAGTTTTAAGAGAAGGCAGGAACTGAGTAATTTTGGAGTGATAACTGTATAAAAGAATATATGTGATGTATAATGTTGTGCATGTGTTAACATGTTTTTTTTTTTACATAATTTGTCTACGTCTGAACTGTTAGTTGAACAAAGTTGTTTAAATCAAAAAAATCAAAAGACTCTGATCACCGTTAGGCAGCCTGCATGATCTTTCTTCTTGCGTAAAGCAAAACTAACAACTTAAACTCTTAAAAACATTCAGAAACAACAAAGGATAAATGATATAAGATGAGCTCTTCTGCACAAGACAAGATGCTTCATCAGATCTACATAAAAAACACTAGCTCATATTTATACAAATTCAAAACTAGCATGCAAGACCTCATGACCTCAATGCAGGTCTTACTATAATCATTCAGCCCTTTACCTCTGGTTGCACAGAACAATAAAATCCATCTAGTCTCAAGGCTTTGAGTCTTCACATCCCCACCTCTTGCTGTAAAATAACAATTGAGGACTAAAAATTTAAAAACATGAGAACCTTCAGCACCTACCACATGCTTAGCTAAAGCATTCCTAGGATCACCTCTATAAATGCTATAGAGGTGTTCTCTAATCCTATCTCTAAAGCAATGATTAGTCTTACCTACATAATAACTATTACAAGTGTCACAAACAGCAAGACAGACATTTCAAGAATTATAATCTGCACAAAAATTAAAACTTAAATAGGTGTCCAGTATCAGGATGAATGAAATTATCCCCGTCCCTACTACATGCAAACATTACATCCTCCACATGGAACAGTTCCTTTTCCTACTTTTTCCCTGTTATTATTCAGAGGCTAATAACACAGCATCAGTTTAATCGAGTGGTAGTTTTTAAAAGAAAATCGAGGCTCATCCCCAAATATTTTCTGGCATCTTCCATCAGTCATAAGTACCGCCCAATACCTCCTCACAATATCACAAACACAGTGCACATTATTAGAATAATTCACATACATTCCGAGATTACAATGTCTCGTATCCCTAGTTACAGAGGGAATAATAGTTATGTACTTACCATAACTTGGTATCTGTGTTAACCGTAGTCACCATTCATCACGTATGTGTGCCCAGGACCTGAAAACGGATCCGAGCTGGCACACTTAGACAACAGCTTAGCTCAAGCTCCTCCCCCTCTCAGTGCATAATGCTCTGCTGCCCTCTAACCCCTCAGATAGAGTTTGCCCTGAAGAAAGAAGACAGACAGAAAAGACCTGCCACCAGACTAGGTCCACCAAAATCCTGCCAAGCCCTCAGGATGGGGGATGGAGGATGACATTGTGATGAATGGTGATTACGGACAGCACAGATACCAAGTTATTTTAAGTACATAACTGTTAATATGATGTTATCCTAGTCACTATTCATCAAGTATTGGTCAGTGTCCACAGCTACCCAACATTCTTGGGTGGCCTCATGGAAGGACATGCCGAAGAACAGTGGAGCCGAAGGAAGCCCTTCCCCTAGAAGCTAGGTCAAGCTTGGAATGGTAAATAAAAGTATGACGGGAAGACCAAGTTGCTGCTGCACAAATGTCATCCAATGAATGACGAGCTGAGAAGGCTGCTGATGTAGCCACCAGTCTGGTAGAATGAGCCCTAACTGGTCCTGCAAAGGAGTACCACAGGAGGTGCACATATAAGAAATGCACTGAGAAATCAGCAGGAAATAGTAATTCTTAAAACAGCTAGACCTTTCCTGTTGACTGAAAATGCAACAAACAACTGATCTGAGAGACGAAAGGACTTAGTTCTGTGCAACTGCTTCAGTGGCCACTTTTGGCATAAAGGAAGGGTTGGGTTTCAATGCCACTTTATCTTTATGAAATATCAAATAAAGAGGCTTAATACTAAGAGCCTGCAATTCTGATCCTCTTTTTGCTGCAGTTACTACCCCCATTGCAGTCTTCCAGGAAAGAAATCTGAGGACACAGGATGCAACAGGTTCAAAAGGGGGCCTAGTTAGAGACTGCAGCACCAGAGCAAGATCCCATGGTGGAGAAGGGTCCTTGAGTGTAGGACGCAACAAGAAGACATCTTTCAAGAAGGCTTTGCAGAGGTGAGAAGAGAACGTGGGTTCATTATCGAGACGTAAATTAGAAACTGCTGCCAAATGGACTTTGATTGCAGAGAAACTAGCGCTTTCCTGAAAAAGGGAAGCCAGAAAAGGAGAATGTTACAAATAGGAGTTGAAAAGGGATCCAGATTCCGACCTTTAGCCCACACAGAGAATCTCCTCCACTTACTTCTGTAGACTCTCTTGGTAGAAGATTTTTGAGAAGCAAGGATAATATCATTTACAGGGGGACCCAAGCCTGGACTTAGCAAAACTCACTGAAATTGGACAAACCAAGCTGTCAGAGGGTTTTAAAAATCTCCTGGATGTCCCCAAAGGAGACTTAATCGGGCAGTGACACTGGAGACTTGTCCCCTTCGCCGATATCAGTGCCCTCTGCGAAAGACTCCAACGGGGAGTCAAGATGTCTAATGTCCTCTTCCAAGGGACTTGCTCAGCGGGAAGCTCAGGGGAAGACTCTGAAGAAGTGGGGATCCCAATAGGGGTAACTCCCCCCTGGAGGCTAGGTCGAATGGGTTGACCAGGAGCAGGATGAGAAGATCCGCTCCAACTCTGGGGCTGGGATGGAGCACGGTAAGCAGGGGAGGCTACTCTGGTAGCAGAGAGAGATCTTTCTACCACCGGAACGTGGAGGAACTGGACAAAGCCCCCTCTCCCTCCACTGCTAAAACACTTCAATGGAGGAAGAAGCAGACCCCGCCAGAAACTCCAAGCCTCTGGAGAATGCTGGCCCAAAGCCATCAACAGCTGAAGCACCGAGGGGCAGACCAACCCCCAGGGACTCCAGGGGTGACAACCCGGACTGGTGACCCCACCTGTCCCAGGGGAAGGGGAGCGAAACTGGCCATAGACTCTCATGGGGTAGGGACAAGAGAAGTTGCAGTAACCCCCATCACCTCCATGTTGTGCAACCGGCTCCCCCAAGTCCAAACCATGAGAAGCTGGATGAGGAGAAAAGTCTGGGAGAGGGAGAAGGCTCCCTAATCCTGTGGGCTGGGGAAGCCAAAAGCCCCAGTTTGATTTCAGCCCTCAAAAAGGACCACATCATCCTGCCCATATCAGAGGAAAGGATGCTCTTTGAGGACTTGGAGAAAACAGAGGACCTAGCTGGAGACCCATGCCGGGAATGGGTCCTACGCAGGGGGGGGGGGGGTGTTGTAAACAAATGATCCTCTCCTGCAGGATCTGAGGGAAGATCCTCAACCAGAATAGGATCCAACATGGGTCTCTGATCTGAACGTATAGGATCCGAGGAAACCTGAAGGTCCAAGGAAATAGTTTTGAAACCCCTTGGATCTGAAGGGATCGAATCCGTGACAGGTCTGCTTTGGCTCAGATCACAAGTCCTTGATCCAGAGGCCTTGGATCCAGGTCTCGAACCAGATCATCTGAATGGCTGGGACTGAAAGCCCTGGATCTGCGCTGAGTCTCTCAAAATCCTCAGATCAGAAACCCTCGGATCATACACCGCTACGGTTGGAGTCCGATCCGGGGATCTGGGATCTGGCAGCCTAGCTTTCTTGGAGGAAATCTCCCCTGAAGAGGAAGAACAGGAAGGCTTTCTTTTATGGCCAGAGGACCCTGCCTTGGTGGGGGACTCCTTGACCAAGGGACTCCTCTGCACCATGCCTTTTAAAAAGGAGTTTATTCCGGTGGTCGACCAGAGCCCTGGGGTTGAATGCAGCACAACTGCTGCATTCAACCACCAGGTGGCCTGCGTCGAGACAGAGGAGGCAACTCCTTGTGTGAGTCAGAAACGAGCATCTCCTGACTGCATGAGGAGCACCTCTTAAGCCCTAGAGGCTTCTCCAACATAGACAAACAACCAAAGCCGAAGGGAAAAAACAAATATGAGTCGGACAACCAGGCACGAGGTCTAAACACTGAAGTGCCATCCTACACAGAAAACACACCAAGACCACCAAATTAACACATAATTAATGGTAATACAGAAACCAAGTAGCCCAAGGGAAAAAATTTACACGACCACTCTTACCAACCAAAAAGTAAAGAGTGCCAAAAAGCCAAACCAACCAAAACGGCCAAAGGGAGGGGGAAAAGGCACCACTGAGACTTAACGGAGGACACTACAACTAAAAACTTAATAAAACAAAGAAAGGCAAAGAAGAAAGTATCAAAGGAAGAACCTACCTACTAAAAAGTACATAAAAACCCAAGGAGCTTTACAATCTACCTCTGACAGTTGAAGTGGCAAACAAGATCTTAGGGGTTAGAGGGCAGCAGAGCATTATGGGAGGGGAGGAACTTGAGCTAAGCTGCTGTCTAAGTGTGCCGGCTCGGATTTACTGTCGGATCCTTGACCCATACGTGATGAATGGTGACTAGGATATCAGAACATCATTGTTAAAATATGGTCTAGCCCTAGTATGCCTGAAAGACAAAACCTCATTCTGTGCCCGGGATATTCTCAGAATCACAATATCCTCTCTGAAGAAAATCATCAGAAAGTTTCAAATAAAGAACACATCTGACTATCCATATCATGCAATCTAGCATTCCTAAAAAATTGACGCTTCAACACATTCTTCTTTAAATACTTTAGATGCACGTTATGGGCATACAACAAATTATTTTTTCTACAAGGTCTCCTATATGTCGATGTCATAATACCTCTTTGCAGCCTTAGTAATGCCTACATCTAAAAAGTCTAACTCCTTAGCAAAAAACTTAAATGTAAATTTCAAGAAACAAGTCGTTCCATGTAAACGGTCAAAGTCGTACAAAGATATCAACTGATCCAGCCCAAATGAGGAATTTATCAACAAAACGTGCAGAGAATAAAAGTGAATCCCAAAATGCATTACTACTACTAAAAACATGCTCCGATTCCCAACAGGAAAAATACATATTCACGTAGCTGTTTGCACACATACTGACCATTGCGACACCTACCTTTTGAATATAATACTTATCTGCAAACAAATACATTACTGGTATGACTCATATCAAGCAAAAAAAAAAATCAAACAGATCTTCTCAGTAGTGTATATAGAATAGTCAAAAATAATCTATACCAATATCATTTGGGATAATTGTGAACAATGAAACTACATCAGTTGTCACCAATAAGGAATCACCAACAGAATAAGTATTCATCCAGTGATGAAGACCTCCTAAAAATGTTTAGTATCTCGGAGAATATTTAGAGTCTTGTCAATAACAGAATGAAGCTGTTTCTCAACATAAATAGATACGAGTTCCATAACCTACTCCCTATCAGTATTTTGTATTTCAGTGCTCTGTATTTTCTTAGTTGAGCCGGCCTGTTGCCCATGTTTTGGTTTTTTGAATTCATGGTCTCTCTTCTTCTTTGGATTTTTGGGGTAAACTCCATGCAATTTGTCAACCAACTGGCAGACTAGACTATCCTAAGCAAAATAAACACTTTATATGGAAATCGTTGTAGGGGATCTAACACTCATAATAACAAAGGCTTCTCAGGCCTGTACAAATCATGCTCTAGGAAACAAATATAGATTTCTTGGAAATGTCACCAGTGCAACTAAAAGCAGCACAATCTAAATCAGGAAAAGATAGATTCAATAACAGAACACTTTGCTTTTTCTAGAGTCCTACTAACATGCAACTCTGAGTCCAAGTGACTGAGAATTTTTTTGCTGAGATGAACACAAACCTGTAAAAAGAGGAAGGCACACAGACTTCCTCTCTCTGGGAGATGTCTGTCTTCTCAGTGGAGAGTAGTCTGCCTCTGACCTCATGCCCATCAGCCTCTGGGAGTCAGTCCAGAAAGGAGGACCATTAACTGCAGCTAATTCCTATTAAGTCACGAATTCCACTGCACAAGTAATCCAAAGGCAGCAGATTTTTCAGTGCCAAATCCTGGCTTGCACTGCAGCTGTACTAGAACATTAGCAGTTAAAGATGTGATCAAAAGTGATCACAGTGAAGCAATATACAGCATCTTGGTCTTGCATTAAAATAAATATACTGCCTTCCCAAGCAATAACAGAAACTGAATTTACATGCGTCAGGAATGATCACAAGGTAGCAACATGCAGCATTTTGCTCATGGTAAACTACATTGCTACGGTTTACCACTGTCAAAAGCACCAGCAAATGCTTAAACTGCTTTTGCATAAGATGATCAGAAATATTCCTGCTCTGCAGTTTGTGGAAAAGCAACATACAGCATTTTAAAATAGTACAAAAAAGCCAACGTACAACACACTGCTCTTGAGTAATGAAAAAATATAGATTGCTTTCCCCAGCTCTGAAAGCAGTAGTATCAATTGATAGTTTTTACACCGATTCAAAAAAGAGTACTACAGAGAAGCAACATACAGTGTTTTCTTCCTAAAAAAATGGTCTGCACTGCAGACAAGTGCAGTCAGAATGGCTAACAAACAGATTAATCTTATTTAATCCAATGTGAACTGAGAATGTTGTTTTGCAATTTATGAACACGGCAAATAACATTCAGCATTTTGCTCCTGATAAAAAATACATTGCTTTCATAAGCACTATTAAATAATAGCAAACAAATGTCATGAACTTGAGATTTAAAGCAGTATGCTTTGGATTAAAAATGTAGTTCCAGAAAGGCTGCCATAAGTACTCTAACTGAAACAGATTTTACATAATTCAAGGAAAAAAGGATTACCACAGAGAAACAACCAACAGTACTCTGTTCTTGACAAAATCAATTACACCGCTTTCAAAATCACTACTGGAAGTATTAGCAAACAAATGAAAATGATTTCACTCAATGAGCAGAAACAGTCTTGCTCTGCAGTTTACAATTATTGGAAAGCAACATACATTATTTTGCGCTTGACAAAAATAAAATTAAACTATTTTCAGAAGGGCTGTCAGAAAAACTAGCACACTAACTACGCAAAATCCATACCTTAAACAGTACATCAATACATTATGAGAGCTTTGCTTGTGTTCAGTAAAAGCACTGCTGATTGTTTGCTTTGAGTGCAAGAAGAAGAAATAAAAATGCAGAATGATTAGTTCCATACTTGCTTTACAGAGACAAATTCAAAAGTATAACTACTGTATGTCAGAACATTTTTAAATATTTTGTCTCACTTGCATAAAAGTCACTCACTACTGAACTAATATATTGAGTCTGAGCATGTACAAGACAACACAAACATTTAGGTTATGAAGAAAAGGGTTAAGGAGATGCAGCCTACTTTTATTAACTCAGAATACTGCCAGAGTGTTTGCAGAAATTCTACTGTATCACCACTGCATCTTACAACCAACAGACAATTAGCGTACCAATACTGTCTCTAACTCTGCTAACTAGATAAGTATACATATATCATCTTCTTTCAGTTCTTTCGGCTGTTCCCGTTTTGGGTCGCCACAGCGGATCAACTGTTTCCATTTCTTCCTGTCCTCTGCATCTTGCTCTGTAACACTAACCACCTGCATGTCCTCTCTCACCACATCCATAAACCTCATCTTAGGCCTTCCTCTTTTCCTGTTACCTGGTGGCTTCATCCTTAGCATCTTTTTCCCAATATACTCAGCATCCCCCCTCAGCATATATCCAAACCAACGTAATCTTGCCTCTCTGGCTTTGTCTCCAAACCTTCCAACCTGGGCTGACCCTCTAATATACTTATTCCTAATCCTGTCCACCCTAGTCAGACCCAGTGCAAATCTTAACATCTTTAACTCTGCCACATCCAGCTCTAACTCCTGCCTTTTTGTCAATCCCACTGTCTCCAACCCATATAACACAGTTGGTCTCACTATCCTTCTCTAAAAAAACGTATTTGTAAAGTTCTCATTTTATCTCAACTTACTTAAGCATATATTAGAAGATGAATGAGGCATACAAAGCCACACAGGCTGACACAGTGGTCATTCCTGATGCAGCAAGGGAGATGGGCCTTAGCTGCTCAAACATTCCCTTAACCTTGACCAACCCTGCAACACTGGTTCCATTCCTAATGTGAAACAGCAGTGATAGGACTTGACACTTTGCCCTTCCACCAGTGTTCTGGAAAATATGCAAGACTGAGCCCTCAAAGCATCTGCCATAAACAATTAGACTTCTATGTTTAACATGTAGCACTCCAAAAGAAGACACACACTTTAAATACGGCACCTTTAACAGAAATAAGTAGTAAAGAAATAAAGTCCAAACCTCCACACTGGCAATAAAATCGATTCTTTTTACTTCCAACCACAACAGATGAGCGCTTTCGTCTAATAGATAGACTTCATCAGATGAAAGCACTGATATCATGATACACTTATATATAAAATCACAAACAATTAAGAATCCATTAATTGTAATTTAAAGGCATACAGGTTCAAAAACCTAATATCCAATTTTAAAAAGACTTCCCAACTTTCAAGACTTTAATAAACACATATATATTCTATATGCAAACATTAATAATATAATTGTTCAACTGATAAAATACAAGTAATAAAAATGTGTGCAACAATTTTAAAAAATATATAAAAATTTATAGTCTTTTGGTTTATTATATACTTTCAGCTTTTTTATGTAGCACAGATTTTATACTGATGTAGTCATTTAAACCTGGTGGTGAGTTTGAATTCAGCCTGAACTGCCATATCAGCTCTTTGTATAGTAAATGGTTCTTGAGGTCTCCCCCTCCCTTGTGCAAACCATACCTAACTGTATCAATAATACCAAACCTAAAACTGGATACACCTGAACATGCAGTGCTGTGTTTATATAGAGCATTGGTCTCCCTATGAGTTCTAATTTCATATAGATGTTCATAAATTCTATCCTTGAAGGGTCTCTCGGTTTTACCAATATAATATGCCATACATGTAGTACAGATAGCAATATATACTAACATGTTGGATCTACAATTCCCCTTAACAAGCTTCACCACACTTTTAAGACTATTGTCAAGTCTAATGGTATCCTCAGTCCATATAAAAGAACACACACTACATGCCCCACAAGGTGCAGTTTTTTTGTATGGTAATTTCCCTCTTTCTCCTTGTTCCAAGAGTTTCTTAAAGTTGTTTCCTACCCTGTATGTAAAAATGGGTTCTTTACCTACCCTCGTGTACACATCCTTGTTAGTTTTCATAAGGTTCCAGTTATTTCTAACTATATGTGTAAAAGTGTCTGAAAAAGTGCTGTATTCAACAATACAGGCTGTATTATATTTAGTTTTACTATCCTGTGTGTTGTAGTCCTTAGTAAATGAGTGACCTAAAAGTGCTTTATACTTCTTACCCCATTCCTTCTTCACTTCTTCCAAAATCCCAAAAACTAATTCCATGGGTATTCCCTTTCTACAAAGCATTTACTAAGAAATGTAAATTCTTTTTCTAAATCCTGAGGATCTGATGTCATTCTGGCTATTCTTACAGCCTGTCCCTTGATCAGACTTTTCTTCTGCGTAAAAGGATGGTGACTAGTGAAATGCAAGTAACTATTGCACCATGTAGATTTCCTAAAAATGTTAGACTTGAAACCTTCCTTTGTTTTAGAAATAGTCACATCCAAATAGTCAATACTTTTATCATTAATAGTATAAGTGAATTTCAGAAAGCTAGTGCTGGACTCCAAATAACCCATAAAATGGTGTAATTCATCCTTAGTACTATCCCACAACACAAAAATGTCATCCAAAAATCTTAGATAAAGTCTAATGTGGTAAAATGGTGAAGGGAAAATTGTCCTGTTCTCCCATTCCAGCAGTACGAGATTGGCGTAGGTGGGGGCGCAAGCTGCCCCCATCGCAACCCCACTGATCTGCTGGAAGAATTCTCCCTGGAACTGGATATAGTTGGAGTCTAAAATAACCTCCATCAGTTCTGCCACTAAAAGAATACTGTCAGTGGATAGTTTTGAATATTTATATAAACTGTCACAAAAATATTCGTGTCCTTCCTTCCTAGGAATACAAGTAAACAATTCCTTTACATCAATGGTGAGGAATAATATTCCTTCACTCCATAATTGTCCAGTGATCTTACTCAAAAATTCCCACGAGTCCCTCAGGAGGTGTGGGGTGTCAAGAACAACCTCCTTAATATTTCTACCCACAAAAACAGCCAAAGGATGTGTTTTGGAATTTTTTGCAGCCACAATCGGCCTCAAAGAGGGAGTAATCAAAGACTTATGTACCTTTGGTATACCAAAGAAACTTGGAATATTAGGGTGTGTCTGCTTCAAAAAATTGTAAGTTTTTAAATCTATTCTTTTTTCTACAAGATATTCCTCAAGAAGTGAATCAATCCCACCATAGGCTATATTAATTTGATTAATCGACACCAAAGAATAAGTGGTACTGTCCATTAAGATGTTAGTAATAGCTTTATTGTAGTCCTCCACATTAAAAATGACTACTCCCCCACCCTTATCTGGTTTCATAATTCGTAACTCGTTCTGCCTCTGCAGGTCCTGTAACAAAGCATTTTCTTCCACCGTCAGGTTAGAAATAAACCCTGTTTCCTTACTACCATATTTTTCATACCCTTCTTCGGTTACCATCTTTTCAAATAATAAAAGGGTGGGGTGCAATGGGGGATTGAATACACTGTGTCTCACAAAGACACCTTCTTTGTTGTAACTATTGGCCTGAGGATCCAGTCCTTGGTTGAGTAAAATATCTAAATTAAGCTTTCTCAAATATAGTTTTAAATCCACTAACAGTTTAGCTAGATCACCCTTGTATGTTTTTACAAACTTGAAACCCTTGGAAAACAAGTTAAAATGTAATTTAGTCAATTTGTAATTAGTATAATTGAAATTTTGAAACCTTTATATTCGAAAAGTATATACAAATTATCAACATTTTGTATTATCTGGTCCCTTTCCCTTGATTCTTCCAGCTGTAGTGTCTTTCTGTATGACCTGGGTCTGGTGGAAACCTGCTCTTGTTCGCTAACCTTTCTGACCTCCTGGGTTGAAAAAAATGCTGTTCACCCTCACCCCCAAAAGAATCCAGTTCATCTAAACCACCGTGCCTAATAACATCCCTGTTACCATGGCCAACTGGAATTCTATGTTGCTCAGACACTGAGTGAATATCACTGTATTCTTTCTTATGGTTTTCATAAAATTTATACCCTGGTCCTCTTTTGTAATTCCCAGAAGGCCCAACATAAGCCTTCCCTGTCTCATATTGCCTTTTGTCCCTCAAAAACTTCTTTTGTTTAGTGACATGAATATCCTGAATTTTTTTATCAACCTTATTAAGAATGTTCACATATAAATTCTCATATTCACAAAACAATAAGTCATTTGTAATATTAGTGTTCAGTTTAACAAGTTCCTCAGCCAAAATTAACAGCATTTCTTCATTAATGATGCAGCAAGGGAGTTGGGCCTTAGCTGCTCAGACATTCCCTTAACCTTGACCAACCCTGCAACACTGGGTCCATTCCTAATGTGAAACAGCAGTGATAGGACTTGACACTTTGCCCTTCCACCAGTGTTCTGGAAAATACGCAAGACTGAGCCCTCAAAGCATCTGCCATAAACAATTAGACTTCTATGTTTAACATGTAGCACTCCAAAAGAAAAGACACACACTTTAAATACGGCACCTTTAACAGAAATAAGAGATTGTACTTACCTTTTCAGTATATAGGGATCGAAAGGGAAGAAGCTATCAAGTGGATTAGTGAAGACCTGTACAGAGTCGCCACCAAAACTACTTCTTACAACAGGTAACTGCTGTCTGTTATTCCGCTCGATAATGGTATAACAGAACACCAACTGATACTTTCTAAACACAATGGGAATTACAGATTTTTAGTTTTCAGAAATAGTACAAAAATATATTAATCTTCCATGGTGGAATACACATGCTTTTTTCCCATTAACATCATAGTACTGTTTTCTACTTTTACTAAAGATTCATGAGAAGCAGAAAACACTCCATTACCAAACTTCTATTGTTGACAGAAGAGCACAAGAAAAACTATTTTATCAGTCTTTACAGAGGCTAACAAAGCACTTTACAATACTATACAACATATCCTTTAGCTGCAAAAATTATACAATATTTGCTTGTATATGCAAAATCGAAATAAAGCTGCCACCATGAGGAAAAAACAAATCTGAAGTGTGAGCAAGACACTGAAGAAAAGAATTCAGATCACAAGCTCACTGAGTCCCACCCTTGCCGATACTGTAATGGAGCCACATTTCTTTACGCCAAGATTATGCTTTGCTACACTCCTTTACTTGTATACGTGAAACAGCATTCCATGACAGAGAAAGCAGTGCAGGAACGCCAGTGATCCTGGTGATACACATCAGTAAACAATAACTTGTTACACATGTTAAATAAATTACAGTAACCGCCACTTATGTCCCAAAATGTTTTCCAAATCTCTCTGAGGCAGACAGGTGTCTGCTCTTAAACATAAATACATGCAATACTTCAGCACAAAAGACAGGCAATTTTATGTTATGGCATGGGGCAGCAAAGTCAGCGTATTAAAGTGGAAAACATACCTAGTAATAGCAGCAAACAGGCTGACTACAGAATGCAAGCAGACTTTCAGCGGGTTAAGTTGGCACATCACTATGCGCTCAAAATTCAGGCTCTGAAGGTAAGCCAAACCTGGAGAGGAAAAGTCAGAATCAACTTTTTTTAATACAGATGAAGATGGTGCATACACTGCAGTGGTACAGAATAAACATTTCAACAGAATGATTAAACAAGCACCCTTTTATAATACACCCTGAAAATCTAGCTGTGTGTCAAACCCACTAAATTCCTTGTGATCTATTTTGTGTAAAAGTAAGTTACCAGTTAATTCTGCACATGCAACCAGGCAAAGCATTGACATATGCAAGAAAGTGAAATGTTCAGAAAGCTACTAGAAATGAAACAGGATATATTACTTTATCTATATGACTTGCAGTACTGCAAAATACGCATGAGCAAACGTACATAGCAGCTTCAGTTTTAAGGGGTTTCTGATCTAGGAATAAAAATATTTTTGAAGGTTACCAGTATGAAGTACAAACTGCTATCCACAAATTTGATTTCATTTTGCTAAGCAAGTGAAACAGTGGAGAGACAGTTTTTTTTAATTAATAAGGGAGAACAGCTCACCAAAAGCAATATGGAATTATAAAAATTTGCAGTGCAGAATATAGTTTTAAAATACATTAAAAGGATAGAAAGAAAGTATCTATTTAAATGGTTGTCAGTATGAAAGCCTTCTGACAGTGACAACCTGACCATCAGCAAATCTGTTCAGCCTAACCATTAGACTCCTTCAGCAACAGGAATGACGGTTACAAATGTGTCTATTAATGTGGTTCTTAGTTATTCAGTGAACTGCAAGATTCCCAAACAGATAAAACATCCAAAATAAGGTCAAATGTTGTATCAGAAACTATCAGAGCAAAGAGACGTTCCTCTGAAGGTGGAGCCCCAACTTCTCAGTATAGAAGGCTGCCCCCCCCCCCCCCCCGCTTATTACAATCAACGCTGTGGCTGCTGCACTTGCGACAGGGAGGCTCCACTCCCCTCACCCAGCTAATGAAGACCCTAATCTTTTAAGTCAAATCTGTTTGACTTTCAGCTGATATACATAAAGCAAAATTCAAAAAGATTAGATTTAGCTGAATAACCTAATCACCTGTTAATTAAGCACAAGAAACAAACTCATAAATTGGTCCTAGGTCATACTGAATAATGCAGAAAAAAACTGATGTGCTTTCCTGATCATTGTAAATACATCATGTTAATAGCACTGATATTAATATTAGTAGCTCTTACTATATCACAAATATTAGCCACATGTTAACAGACCACTAATCTATCACACAGCTTCATTCTACCTGGACAGTTTGATAAAATAGCTTCTGGCTGCAGAAAGGACTTTGCTGACACTGAATTCAGAAAATTATAAAATAAATTCACTGTGGAAGTGGAACCTAATAAAATGACAAATATGCCCATTCAGTACAGTAATGCAATTTGCAAACATATCATGTAAACGCTGGCATTGTTTTCTACCTGGGCTGTACGGACTCTGTTGGTAGCCAAAGTCTTAGCATCCAGAAAAGCTCCGAGCTTCTGTTTATTTACAGTGTGTGTGCTGAAACATTAACACTGGAATAGAATGAATGCCATGTTCCTTATCCAATAAAGCATGGGAAGTTCTTTCACAGGTCTAGGTCAACAATCTTCAAACCTCAGGATCACTCATTAGGTTGATCCTTTTTCAGTAGTAAATGCAGGAACTTTCCTATGGAACACATGGAACACATCAGGACTGAGATCCAAAATACTCAGTCTGCAGGAAAGAACCAAGCAGGCTGTGGCCAAGATGTTGCAGCCCCACAGGGCAATGCAGTGACACACATCAGCAATGAGACCACGCACCTTGAATGTGAGAGTTGTGATATCTCTGAAGAACTGCTGACATAGGACTCTCAAGAAAGAGATAACAAATGTTGCACACTGGAAGTAAGGCCTTATGAATCTAAAGGAACAAAGCTCCTCAAATGAGGGCCTGCAGCTCGGAAATAGTGCATGTAGTACATGGAAGGATGGCTAAAAGTGATTTCTCCCAGTATCTGTTGAAACTGACAGCACAGCTTATACAACAGCACTTTGGGAGACCTAATATTTCACAGCACAGCAAGAAAGATAAGCGAACTGCACAAGGAGGTTTTGAATACCCAACACTGCACAAAAAAATAGTACACGTATCACTATTCTGAGTAGATCTACACTTTTAAAGCAGTTACTGGAAAACAGCTAAAGCCAGAATAGACATACACCACAGTAGTACAAATGCAAAAAAAAATCAGGTAAACCAACACAATTTCAGAAATGATACAGCTAGTCTGTGAAAAGTTAAAAAGAAAATGCTTCTATTGTATGGCACATTAATCATGGGGCAAAGTTATAAATGTTAGTATATCTGATAAATAGGAAAATCCGGTTTACCTTTATGTCGATCCTGATATGGGCGACACGACTTGCGCAAATGCCGAAATGCGAACGTCTCCAACGTCGAATTTCAGATATGCGAACGGCAAAACCTCGCCCCTTTCTTGCAGCTAGCATGGGTGTGGAGGTGTTGCACGGCCGGGAATGTCGAATATTTTTCGGCATTTAAAATTTTTCGCAGTTTCGTTTCGCACAAAATGCGTTGATAAAGTGACCGTTCGACAAAGTGCAATTGACTATTTAAAGGTAAACTGGAAAATCCCAAATCTAGACAGTTACATTCTCTGAAATCCAAACGTGCAGAATGCCACATAACGCAGGTGGGAACAACTCAGACCCCCACAAGTGACAGTCAAAAGCAATGCAAAAATTAACAAGGGCCTTGGAGAAAGGGAGTCATACAGATCCCAAGCTCTACCACTTTCCTGTATACAGAGAAGTTGGCTTTCTGGGAAAATGCTTCAAGGTGATATGGTAATTCGACATGAAGCTTTACAGATTAGCCAGTTCACTTTGCCTCCAATGGAACTGATTAAGCTGTTCTGTACACTTCTGGGCAATAGGCTAACTGATTCCACTGCTGCCACATCCAGACACAGCTTAAAAGTGAATGTAAAGGCCTCAGTCCTCATGCAACGTACTCTGACATCACACTGCCACAGGACCTTTTCCCGGTGGTAGATTAATCTACTGTATACATGTGGTTGCTAAAACAGCTCAGCACACAGCAAGCAGATGCTTACCCATTCCAACACAACACAAACTACATGATGTAGTGTGGTTATTCCAACAGTAAAACTACACGATGCAGTGTGGTTATTCCAACACTAAAACTACACAATGTAATGTGGTTATTCCAAGACTAAAACTACACAATGTAGTGTGGTTATTCCAACACTAAAACTACACGATGTAGTGTGGTTATTCCAACACTAAAACTACACAATGTAATGTGGTTATTCCAACACTAAAACTACACAATGTAGTGTGGTTATTCCAACACTAAAACTACACAATGTAGTGTGGTTATTCCAACACTAAAACTACACGATGTAGTGTGGTTATTCCAACACTAAAACTACACGATGTAGTGTGGTTATTCCAACACTAAAACTACACGATGTAGTGTGGTTATTCCAACACTAAAACTACACGATGTAGTGTGGTTATTCCAACACTAAAACTACACAATGTAGTGTGGTTATTCCAACACTAAAACTACACGATGTAGTGTGGTTATTCCAACACTAAAACTACACGATGTAGTGTGGTTATTCCAACACTAAAACTAAACGACATTCCAACACAAACTAAACAATGTAGTGTGGTTATTCCTAGGATGGAGGGAATCTACTGAAAATACATACATTTCAGTCATTTACTGTTACCATGAACACTTCACACACGTGCAATATATTATTTCTTCATTGTTGGTTCTCAGCACTGTGGCAATAACGTGAAAAGCCTCAGGGATATTTTAAGCAAACAGAAAAAGCGCACGTGATAAGCTTCTTTCACTCTACTTGTTAAATGTGTAATACTGAGTGGAAGTTCACTTGTTTGCTAAAATTCTGACCAAAATATGTGCGTTGAAAACCTAATCTTTCTGTTTCTTTCTGCCCCCACCCTACTCTGCATGTCTTCTCTATTCTGAATGGACTTGAACAAAGCGTTTCTCTGCATCGATGTCCTCTTTAACGATTCACATCTTTTATTTGCACTGCTACATCGCTGGTTCTCCGCTTCCTTTCTTTTTTTACTTCCTTGCAGTTTGTCCACATCAGGCAGAAATGATGTGGATATTCTGTCACATTAACTTCAGTGGTGTCAGCCCAACTTCAGGGCACAGAGCCATGACTGTGACCCAGGAGACGAGGGAGGGAAGTAATGACCCATTCGTCTCTCTCAGGGGGAGGGGCAGGGTTTACATGCATTTAGGGACACCTGGAGTGGTGCAATCTCCCTACTAATGACTGAATGAAAATTCCTGTCATGACGGGGGAGAAAAGCAGGACTGCTTGGTGGGAACTCCCCTTATAGAAATGAAGGGCTGTCCTCTGCAAGCAGACCACAGTATATACCCCCCCCCCCACTTCCATGAGCATGTCTCCCAGGGCACACAATGTCTGGGCTGGGAAGAAAACCAAAAAAAGTTCTGAACCACCTCTAATGATCGTCTTGATGGAAACACTCCTGGTCAGCTCTTTCCCATTAAGGGAATGAATGCACTGATTGACTTACTGAGTTTCTGACTGTCTGCAGGCAGAGGGGCAAAAAGCTGCAAAAAAAGTAATAATCATCTTTGCCTTTCTTGAAAAAATACTTACATCTGTGCTACATGAGAATAACATGTCTATTTGTGTGTACACAGAAACACAAATGTCCTAAAACAAATGCATATGACCAAGTGAAGAAACCCAGGAAAAAAGGAGTAGCACCTGAAGAGAAAAAAATACTCATAGGTTCATAGGTTCATACTAGGCTATCTGCCCTAGGGCATTTATAAGCCTAGCCAGAATGTGTTTGGCTTTCGCCACCCATTTTAAATTTATTTTGCTATGCCCTTTTTCGAGGTTAGTATACTGTGCCTCTGTCTAACAGTGACACAGAAGTGATACCAGGGGTAAACCTACAATCACCCATCCACTCATCAAGATTCCTCTTGAATAGAGTCAATGAGGGACTCTGCCTAACCTGGACTGGGATTTTATTCCAGAGTGAAGGGAGCCTCTGGGTGATGAATATGTCCCTCCAGCATATCCTATTTATTTCAGTGCTGAGGTTCAAGTCTCTCGAGCGCGTAGCTCGATGGGATTTGGATTTTCTGAGGTGCAGCATGTCCATTAATTCCGGGCTGGACATGGCTTTATATGTCAGGCACAGATTGCCTCTGAACAGGCGGTATGCCACTGAGTAGAGCTGGAGTTTCTTTAACCGGGTAGCATATGGCATCTGTTTGAGCCCTTTGATCCTCTTGGTGAGGTACTTTTGGGGTCTTTCCAGTTGCTACAGGTGTCTGGTAAGGTACATCCCAAAAGGGGCATTGTACTCAATTATGGGCCTGATGAGGGATGAGTAAAGAGGCACAATGACCTCCCCTGATCTAGATGTGAATCCCTTCATGATTAGGTGGGCTATATAAAATGTTTTTCTAACCACTTTGGCCACGTGGTTGTCAAATGAGAGATTGCTATCAACTTGGGTCCCCAGGTCCCTAATTACTTCTTCTGTACTTAATGGATTACCACCTATGTGGTAATTTGTGGGCACTTTGTTTTTGCCAAAGGGGATGACTATACACTTTTTGGCATTTAGCTTGAGGCCATGGCTCTGGCACCAGTTGTCTGTTTCTATGAGGCCCTTTTGGAGGATGCTTATGTCGGCTGGAGAGTCGATTATGGCGCCCAGTTTGCAGTCATCTGCGAACTTGGTCAGCCACAGTCCTTCCGTGTTGGTCTGTACCTCCGAGAAATATATACCGAACAAGAGAGGTCCCAGGACTGAGCCTTATGGGACACCACTTGTAACTGATTTGGAGTCTGACATGCCTCCAGCAATTCTAACCATGTGGGTTCTGTCCTTGAGCCAGTTTGCAATCCATCTAGTGACATAGGGGTTTATATTTAAGCTGGTGAGCTTATCTATAATGCCCGAGTGGGGTATTGTATCGAAGGCTTTTGCGAGGTCCAGGTAGGCTGTGTGGACCACCTTCCCCTCGTCAATGGCCTTGGTGACTGTTTCAAAGAAATCAACCAAGTTTAAAAGGCAGGACCTGCCCTTAAAGCCAAACTGGGTAGGATCCAGTGTCTGTAGGTCCCCAATATCTTTATTTATGAGGTCCATGATGATCCTTTCCATAGCTTTGCAGACCAAGCTAGTCAGGCTTATGGGGCGATAGTTTCCAGGATCCGTTGAGGCACCACCTTTATGGAGAGGGACCACTGTTGCTGTATGCCACTCTTTGGGCACATATCCTGTAGTAAGGCTGAAATTGAACAGTAGTTTTACGTTTGGGTTTAGCTCTTCTTGGAGTTCATGTAGGACGCAGCCCGGGACACCGTCTGGTCCCATTGATGCTGTGTTTTTGCTTTGGAGAGTGCGGCTCTTACCTGAGCATCTGAGATGTCAGGGGGGGGCAGCACTCTGCTGGGATAGATATTTGCACTTTTGGTGGGGGGGGGGAGAAGTTTGCGCTGAACCTGTCAGCTAGGATGTTGGCAATGTCTGTGGGTTCAGTGTATTTTTTGTCATTTTGGACTAATTTTGAGCATATCTGTGAATTACCACCCAGGTTCCTAACATAACTAAAGAAAGCCTTGTGATTATCCTTAGTGTCCTGTGCAATTTTTCTCTCGAAGCTGGCCTTAGAGAATTTTATGAGTGCCCGTAGTTTTTTGCTAATACTGATCAGTGATGCCTTCCCTTTTTGGGATTTTGCTCTATCATTTAGTAGCTTCCTCCTTCTATTGTATAGTTTGTTTATGGCTGAGGTCCACCAGACAGCAGACAGGACGTCTGCCTTTGGAGGATTGGGTCTTGGTTTTATTTGGGATCGCATGATCCATGCATTCCTGAAAGTGTTTATAGAATGCGTTTATAAAGGATTCTGTGGTCTGGACCGTATTTTCCACAGGCCCGGGGGCTTTGAAGGATTCCACCTCGGTTTTGAGGAGTGTGAAATTTGCTTTAGAGAAGTTTTTCACTGTGGTTTTCTGGGCAGGGGGTGGGGTTGGGATGTGAATATCCAGTGAGATTAGTTTATGGTCTGATCTTACCAGTGAGGGATACACTTCTGGTCTGGAGCATAGAGTCCCCATGTTGGTGATGATCAGGTCCAGTATGTTTTCCCCTCTTGTGGGAGTGGTAACAAGTTGTTCCATAGCATTTGAGTTTATAAATTCTAGGAACCTTTGGGCTAGGGTGTTGGAGCTAGAGTAATGCTCCCACAGTCTATGTTTGGGTAGTTGAAGTCACCCAATATAATGGTGTTTGGAGAGACCTTCATATCTTCCAGTGTTCTCAGGAAGGCCGAGTGGGGTTCCTGGGTTTGGGAGGGTGGTCTGTAGCAGGCTATAAACTGGAAGGCAGTTTTACCCACTGTTAGTTGCACATGGATAGTCTCTGATGCTTCGTGCTTTGCCACCAACCTGGAGGTGTGGGTATCTTTGATGAATATCGATACTCCCCCTCCTTTTGTGGTTCGGTCCAAGTTTTGGGGCCGAAAAGCATGGTATGAGGTATAACCTGGTAGTGCTGGGGTGCTCTCGGGAGCCCTGAACCAAGTTTCTGTTACTGCACAGATATCAATGTTCTCCATGCTAAGGAGAGTTTCGAGTGCGTGCATCTTGAGGTTTAGACGTCTGGCATTGAGTAGCATTACTCTAAGTTTCTTATCCCTTGTGATACTTATGGAGGTGTGTTTGTCTTTTGAGCCTTGCCTAAAAAAGGCACTATGGGGGTAGCAAGAGCCTTTGCCAATATCCGAAAGCCCAGGGGTGACAGGTGCAAGCCATCCCTAGCGAAGCATCGTGGCTTGTCGAGCATATCATCCCATGCTGACAGGCATTGGATCCCCTTTGAATGACACCAGTACTTAAGCCAATTGTTGAAATTGATCATCTTGTCTTCATATTGTGGCATCATTCTTGGTGAGGGTAAGATGCTACTCAAGGTCAGGGTCATACCGGCCTGTGCTACATGCTCAGAGAGCTCCTTTATGTCTTTTTTCATGTAGTCCAGGGAGGTACGTCTCAGGTCATTCACACTAGCATGGACAATGACCGAGTCATATTTGTACTTGCCTTGGAGTGACCTGAGTGCTTGTGTTATGTGGCGGATCCTAGCGCCCAAGCAAAGGACACACAACTTTTCCAGCTTAATGGCATCTGAATAAACAAAGACCCTTATTTTTACAGGCCTTTATTTTTGTGTTCATGTCAATTAAAGATCACGTGCAAAGGTACATAAAAAATGCAGTATCATCTGTGGTTATCTGTTGCCAAACAGGAAAAGAAAGTCAATTTGAGGGACAGAGGAATCTGGTGGAGGGGTAGTAGTCACTGTATGTCAAACAAAAGCAGATTTGTCAGGGAAAGGAGGCATTGCACCCTTAGAATCCTGAGAACACTTGCCTGAAAAAACTCTCCTAGAAGCCCTCTTGTCCCCAGAAGGCTGCCTACAGGGAAGAGAAGGCTTAGATGGATAACTTCACAAAACTAGGAACAAGAGAGAGAAAGATTTGTTTTAGATCCTGTATAACTTTGCCCTTATCCTAAATGGTTTTAAACAATTCAGTAGCAGAACTGCTAAAGAGATTATAGTGGTCTAAGGCAGAAAGTTCAATAATTTGGCCTTGATGTTTTCAGTCTGGAGATGCAACAAAGAGTACCTTCCCATTACAGATCCAGATGCAACTGCCCTAGAAAAGGCATCATAACTGCATTTAATGGAATGATGAGCAACCTGAGAAACAGATCTCAAAAGGGAAATGGCATAACAGCCAAAATGTTCCCAAGTTTGAAGGGAAGAGCCAGGACATGCCTAGTTACATGGGTCTGGCAATTAATATACCTGAAAGCTAAGGTGGTAGAAGTATATACTTTTTCACAATACCTGTTAATGGCATGACTGCCCTTATCGGAAGGAAAAGCTTAGAAGAGGAAAGCAACTTGGATGATTTATCAGTGGCAATAGAAATAACAGAGGAAGTGCTTTTATACAAAAACTTGTAAACTTCAGAAACTTTATAGACACTGTCTGACTTAAGGGCAGGAGGCTGAGAATCAGGGGCCTGAGAAGCTGCATTGAAAGTATTCAAAATGTCATCCAGCACTGGAGGGACTGCAGAAGGCAGAGGATATTTGCAAGAGCTCATAAAACCTTTTTTGAGCATCATGCGCCATCATACACACCACCATATCACTAAAGGCCATTTCTTCCATAAGGGAGTCAGGATACAGAGAGTCCTTATTCAGACCCTAGGGCAAGAGGAGAGTGGATCTGAGAAGAGTACATCAGTGACTCCTCAGGAGTCTAACTCTTTGCCAGATGAATCAGAGTCCCTAGCACATTTGGAAGGAGTGGAAGACCATTTAACAGAAGCAGGAACAAATAATCCTTGAGGTGTTTTAAAGCCATAAAAAACATTAGAAAGTCCCCAAGTAAAATCCTGCCATTCTTTAATGGGATCCTTAGCCACATGCTTAGTCTTTGGCTTCTTTTTTAAAGGGACATCAGCTTCAACATAGCTAGCAGTTTCAGACCCCTGCCTAGATCCAATGAGAGTAACAGGCACCTCTTCACGAACCAGCATTTGGGAATCCCCCTAGGCCCCTCAGATATAATCAGCCATAGCTACTCCTCTAAATCTGCACCAGACATAGGCAAAGCCTCAGTGGATGTGTAGGTAGGCAGTTCCATATCGGCCTCCAACCTGGATGGGGCACAGGGAGCAGGCAGTGGCACTGGACAGTCCTCCGATTCTTCATCTAATTTGATGTATACATATAGTGGAGGCTGGACAACAGTGGGGTCAGTACACACCTTTTTTTAGCTTTAAGTGGCACCTGAACATTGGGGGTGCGTGGATTCAGCCATGATACCCTGAGCCAAAAGCTTCAACTACTGGTTCACCAAATAAATGGAAAGAGATGACAGATGACTGCTGAGTGTCTTGGGGACAAATGCTTGACAAATCTAAGACTGTTTGTGTGTAGCACCAAAACACAAAAAGGCACTTTTGTCTATCTTTATGGGGAATCTGCCTTCCACACTCACATTTCCTAGAGGATATGTATACAGAGGAAGAGGCTGGCGAAGAAGAAGTGGGATTGTCAGAGAGATGACGAAAGTAGACAGGAGTATAAGGAGATGAGGAGCATGGCAAAGACAGAGGTGGCGAAGGCTAAGCCATATGGAGAGTTGTATGAAAGGTTGGACACTAAAGAGGGAGAAAAGGACCTGTACCGATTGGCTAGACAGAGGGACCGAGCTGGAAAAGATGTGCAGCAGTTAAGGGTGATAAAGGATAGTGAGGGAAACGTACTCACAAGCGAGGAGAGTGTGTTGAGCAAATGGAAAGAGTACTCAGAGGGGCTTATGAAAGAAGAGAATGAGAGAGAGAGAAGGTTGGATGATGTTGGGATAGTTAATCAGGACGTGAAACAGATTAGCAAGGAGGAAGTACGGACAGCTATGAAGAGGATGAAGAATGGAAAGGCTGTTGGTCCATATGACATACCAGTGGAAGCATGGAGGTGCTTAGGAGAAATGGCAGTGGTTTTTAACCAGATTGTTTAATGAAATCTTGGATGACTGAGGAGTGAAGAAAAAGTGTTTTGGTACCTACTGTTAAGAATAAGGGTGATGTGCAGAGTTGTAGTAACTACAGAGGGATAAAACTGATCAGTCACAGCTTGAAGTTATGGGAAAGAGTAGTGGAAGCTAGGTTAAGATGGAATGTGATGATTAGCGATCAGAAGTATGGTTTCATGCCGTGAAAAAGCACTACAGAAATAGAGGTCAGAAGGAGTTGCATTGTGTCTTTTTGGACTTGGAGAAAGCATATGATAGGGTGCCTAGAGAGGAGTTGTGGTACTGTATGAGGAAGTCAGGAGTGGCAGAGAAGTATGTAACAGTGGCACAGGATATGTACAAGGGTAGTGTGACAGTGGTGAAGTCTGCAGTGGGACTCACAGATCCGTTTAAGGTGGAGGTGGGATTAATCAAGGATCACCTCTGAGCCCTTTCTTATTTGCAATGGTGATGGACAGGTTGACAGACGAGATCAGACAGGAGGCCCCATGGACTATGATGTTTGCAGATGACATTGTGATCTGTAGTGAGAGTAGGGACCAGGTTGAGGAGACCCTGGAGAGGTGGAAATATGCTCTAGAGAGGAGAGGAATGAAGGTCAGCAGGACTAAGACAGAATATGTGTGTGTGAATGAGAGGGAGGACAGAGGAATGAAGAGGATGCAGGGAGTAGAGCTGGCAAAGGTGGATGAGTTTAAGTACTTGGGATCAACAGTTCAGAGTAATGGTGAGTGTGGAAGAGAGGTGAAGAAGAAAGTACTGGCAGGATGGAGTGGGTGGAGAAGAGTGTCAGGAGTGATTTGTGACAGACGGGTACCAGTAAGAGTGAAAGGGAAGGTCTACAAGAGGTTAGTGAGACAGCTATGTTGTATGGGTTGGAGATGGTGGCACTGACAAAAAGGCAAGAGTCAGAGCTGGAAGTGGCAGAGTTAAAGATGTTAAGACTTGCACTGGGTGTGACAAGGATGTACAAGATTAGGAATCAATATATTAGAGGGTCAGCTCAGGTTGGACGGTTTGGAGACAAAGTCAGAGAGGTGAGATTGCGTTGGTTTGGACATGTGCTGAGGAGGGATGATGGGTATACGAGGAAAAGGGTGCTAAGGATGGAGCTGCCAGGTAACAGGAAGAGAGGAAGGCCTAAGATAAGGTTTATGGATGTGGTGAGAGAGGACATGCAGGTGGATGGTGTGACAGAGCAATATGCAGAGGACAGGAAGAAATGGAAACAGATGATCCACTGTGGCGACCCCTAACGGGAACAGACGAAAGAGAAGAAGAGGATATGTAAACTAAAGTGATAGGAAAAGACACCAAGGGGTCATTTATCTTTAGAAAGCTCTGTATTTGAACCAACTCTGTGAATAGCATGCAGACTGAATTTAAGGATAACATTTGGACTGGCAGCAAAGTAGTACTGAGGTTTAGGTGCTAGTATGGGACATATATAACCTTACGCTTTGCATGTCTGAGGTGCTAGTATGTGACATATATACCTTATGCCTTGCACGCCTGAGGTGCTAGTATGTGACATATACCTTACACCTTGCACGCCTGAGGTGCTAGTATGTGACATATATACCTTATGCCTTGCACGTCTGAGGTGCTAGTATGTGACATATATACCTTACGCCTTGCACTGCTGAGGTGCTAGTATGTGACATATATGCCTTACGCCTTGCACTCCCGAGGTGCTAGTATGTGACATATAAACCTTATGCCTTGCACACCTGAGGTACTAATATGTGACATATATACCTTACATGTCTGAGGTGCTAGTATGTGACATATATACCTTACGCCTTGCACGTCTGAGGTGCTAGTATGTGACATATATACCTTACGCCTTGCACATCTGAGGTGCTAGTATGTGACGTATAGACTGTACGCCTTGCACGTCTGAGGTGCTAGTATGTGACATATACCTTACGAATTGCACGTCTGAGTTGATAATGTGACATACACCCTACGCCTTGCACGTCTGAGGTGCTAGTATGTGACATATATACCTTGCGTCTTGCATGCCTGAGGTGCTAGTATGTGACATATATACCTTACACCTTGCATGTCTGAGGTGCTAGTATGTGACATATATACCTTACGTCTTGCATGCCTGAGGTGCTAGTATGCGACATATATACCTTACGCCTTGCACGCCTGACATACAGTAGCTCGAAGGTGCAAAGCCTTTGGTACATTGGCTGGACATTCAGCTATACACAGCAGAATATCCCAAAAGTGAAGAATACCGCAACAGTGACAAGAAAGGACATCAAATAGTACAGAGCTGTACCATCTGCAGTGTACTATAACAATTCAGGAGACCAAGAATTCAAAAGTCAACTTGAAGGTGAAATTGTTGGTAAGGCAGCCAAACCAAGACCTTATGCAGTCTGTGGGGAAGATGTTAAGCTGTACAGGGCAAATCATAGACATGTTTACAAGAGAACTACATCAAAGTGGAAGTTCCAATAAGAATATACAGATCGCTCACAACCACTCCTGTTGCAAGACAGAAGGCTGTGGAAACTGCAATATGAGTTGTATAGACAGACCCCTGAAGATGCACCCCCAGGTGAAGCTGTAGAGCAACAAGAAGTGTTCCAAAAGGTAAATCAAACTTACAAACAGTCCAATTAAACTCAACAGGTGTTGTATATGGATAATTAAGATCGGAAAGACATACAGACCACGCCAGTTAATTGGTGTCAACAGATGAAAGCAAGCGTAATACAGTGTAGCATACCGCATGCTACCACACAGTCTAGTACAAACACATTTTTAACTTTAAAAAAAAATGAGGGTGTCATATAGGAGTAAGTAACTTTAAAGGTAATCAGCTAGAGTGATTCACATGTCAAGTGTTACACAGTTCTTCCAGAATTCACTTGGAATAATGACCTCAAAGTTTAGACATGTTTCTGCAAACTGTTTTACACCTCCTGACATAGGATTTCTTCTTGGGGGGGCACTTTATGAACAATCTATTTTTTTTTTAATCCAGACAGTGGTGACTGGGACATTACCATCCATGGCTAACATTGATTTTTCATATATGCGCTGACCATTCCCCTCTGGCAGCTGGCATGCACTCTCGCCAAAATGAAGGGCTGCTATACACTACAGGGTGCATGCATGTATGTTTCTACATATGCACAGCAATAGTTACTACACTATCACGGTATGGCAGAGCCAAGCAAACATCCTCGGCCTTCTATTGTAAGTCTACTGTTTAGCATATATTAACACTACAGCAAACCAAGTGGTCTCCACCCCCATCCTGATGGACAAATCCACATCAGGTGCTCATTCTCACCATCTCCTGATGGCCTCCCAAGCACTCAGGTCATTAATCAGTCTCAGGTCATTTGGGCCACAGTCAGCACTTCATCCTTCAACAATGCAGACCTGACTGACATCTAGATAATTTTGTTACTTTAATTCAGAGTTTTTAAAATATGCAGAGTGAATGATCGGCGCTGGCACTGACAGTATTGTTGGTACAGCTTCCCTGCTTCAAAGATTACAATTTCAAGGTCGGAGTTTTCTGAAAACATTTTGAGATTTCTTTTGAAGCAAAGAACAAAACTGCAGTAAGTCGGATAGTCTTCAAAATGGAAATGATTCACTCACTCTGTGGCTCCAATCATCCTGAAATATTTTGGTGTTGAGAGGAGACAGAAATGCCTGATGTCCCTCTACACTGAAATATTCACCTTCTCGACTAGTTCTAAAATCCTTACAAAAGCCCCATTAGTTTATTTTGAAGGATTTGCTTTCTTTATCAAATGCTGGCCAACTGTGAAGTGCTGAGGCATACAATGAGTCTGTGACAACAGCAAGGCACCTTGGCAAGTGCTTTTTCTTTTCTAGGTACAGCAGGACCGGAGTAATTTTTAGTTGGTTTGCTTTAGGTTCTTCCTCGGAGCTGTAATCCAAGGAAGAGCCTAAACCAGTAAGCATTGCTGAAGCAAATCTGTTAGAAGCTAAGTTGTTGCAGAGTGTTCACAAGCAGCACAATTAACACTTACCCAGGCATTTCACAAACAGAGCACACATTCCTTGCCAGTACCCCATTCAAACACTTAAGGCACACAGACACAAAAGTAATATGGCAGGCATGTTTCACAAAGTACTCTTAAGCATTACTGCGGTGGTGGTGCTGCGGTAGCATTGTCGCCTCACAGTTAAGACATTGCCAGTTCGATTCTCAGTCAGAGTGTCTTCTGTGTGGCGACATGCATGAATGGGCATTCCTTCGTTGAAGGTTGTGCGTTAGGCCCGGCAAGTCAGCACGTAAAAATCTACTGCCAATCATTAGCGGACCGGAGTTCCGCTGTGGCGACCCCTAACCGGGAAAAGCTGAAAGACAAACTCTTAAGCAATACACTGACCCTAACATGCTCATGTTCATCTCTACAGTAAAACTTTTTTGAGCTCAAAACTAAAGTTTACTCAAGCAAAATATAAATTCTCACAAAAATAGTCCCAAACAGACATTAACAAATAAGAAAAGTGGTTCCAGACAAGATATATCTTAAACTGTGAAAAAGTTGCTGTTTTTTTAAATGGGAAATAACACTTTTAGTCAAAAAATTGTTATTCTGAAAAACTAGATCTTGACAGCTAACTTCCTTCCTTGATATTAGCCAATCAGCAGTCAGAGTGAAGAGGAGTAGGGGTGTCTGTGTGAGTGTGTGTGAGTGTGTGTGAGTGTGTGTGAGTGTGTGTGAGTGTGTGTGAGTGTGTGTGAGTGTGTGTGAGTGTGTGTGAGTGTGTGTGAGTGTGTGTGAGTGTGTGTGAGTGAGTGTGAGTGAGTGTGAGTGAGTGTGAGTGAGTGTGAGTGAGTGTGAGTGAGTGTGTGAGAGTGTGTGAGAGAGTGTGTGTGTGTGTGTGTGTGTGGGGCAGAGCTTTTTGAAGCTGGCTGGTTGTTTCCTGGCAGGAAACAACCCATATACTACAGCCTAAACACTATTGCAACAGTGGGAATTATTAACATAAATGGAAAAACTCTAAACTAATCTGCAAGTGCACTACAGTACATGGTTTAAAACCATGTGCAGGAATAGTGACTCCAAAGAATTAACCACAACAGCTGATGTAGTATACACTCACCTTTCTTCATGTTCCCATCCAATAGCTGCTGGTGTCGGAAAATGAATATATAAAACACAGCCTGAGCTGCTGAGTAAAATGGACCGTGGAGTGCTATATCACAGAATGCTTTAGATCCTGCATCTTGGTTATCTATGTACTGATGTATCCAGGAAACAAGCAGATCTAAGCAAGCTTTCACAGTCCTGAAAGTGAAAAAAAGGCAAACTGAAAAAAGATCAATAAGTCTTGTAAAAAACAAAAAACAAACACCCCCCCCCCCCCGAGGATAATACACAATTAATGTACATAGGGGTAATGTGCCCGTCCACTTTTGGATTTAAAGATAACTTCTACATGTCAACATGTTGGTAATTTCAGACCTGTGCACCAACTTCCATTACATTTTACTGCTGCACCATCAGGGAAGAAATCCAAACTGTTAATTTAATTCGTCAGTTAAAATATGAAAGTGATCAATTGTCCGCCAGACTATTTCTCTGCATATTCCCAGAAATACCTTGTAGTCTGGTATGGACTACAGCCTTATGCATACTGTTTCAGACAACTATTTATCTAAATGTTTTACATAAAAATACTTTGCAATTTGTTCCATGCCTAACCTTCCACTTCATTTTTTCATAAATATAGGATATATTGCTGCAGCAATCTGCCACTCTTGACCTACCTTACCTGCAGTCACTGTGAAGAAGGCTCCTGTAATAGGACGATCTCCAAACAGAAAAAGAACAGTACTGTAACAGAAGCATTCCTTTTATGAAACCCTGGAAAAAAAGGTAATTGAGGTCAGAGTCTAACATGTCCTGTAAGTGGTGGACTGGACTGTAGGAATCGGACAGGTTGTGCTGCTTGGTCAGTTAGCTCCCGAAGCCCATCTAGGTTTTGTCCAACTATGCCTGCAATTAATGTACAACCACCAAAACCACTGTTTTTATTTATACTTTAGTTAATGGTAGGACTACTGTCTCACTGATGGTGATGAGTGGACTGTTCCTGCAACTGGTTTTAAATTACTACTGTGTTTCGTAACTAATTCATGGAATTGGCTTGCCGTGCAGAGTCCTGTTAAGGACAAAATGTACAGCAAATTAATTTTCTCAACTTTTTCTGAATGGTAAACACAGTAGAGTGCACTTTAAACACAAAGCATACAAGGTAAGCTGCACAATGAGCTTATTTGTATAGGCTGTTCACACCGTGCTTTTAATCTTCGTTACAATTTCCAGTGTGCCTGTACATGGGACTCGTCATTCATATCTTCCAATTAGAACCGTCTCAATAAGCACTTGGATGTATATGGAGGCATTTGGGACAGCACAGAGCATGGAGTTATTCTCTACACAATTTAGAGCTTCATTCATCTAGTCTTATCTGCCAGAAACTCACCTTCCAAAAAAACTTTGCATTTGGAATTCTTGATACTATCACTGCTACAGTAAGCAGTGGGAAACCCTCAATAGCCCTAATCAGATCTTGTGGTTCAGTACAAATGAAATGTCAGGCTTAACTCTGTATATAACAGTGTTCATACTAGCCAGTGGAAAACACTCAACAGCTCTAATCACATCTTGTGGTTCAGTAGAAATGAAACGTCAGGCTTAACTCTGTATATAACAGTGTTCATACTAGCCAGTGGGAAACACTCAACAGCTCTATCACATCTTGTGGTTCAGTACAAATGAAATGTCAGGCTTAACTCTGTATATAACAGTGTTCATACTAGCCAGTGGAAAACACTCAACAGCTCTAATCACATCTTGTGGTTCAGTAGAAATGAAACGTCAGGCTTAACTCTGTATATAACAGTGTTCATACTAGCCAGTGGGAAACACTCAACAGCTCTATCACATCTTGTGGTTCAGTACAAATGAAATGTCAGGATTAACTCTGTATATAACAGTGTTCATACTAGCCAGTGGGAAACACTCAATAGCTCTAATCAGATCTTGTGGTTCAGTACAAATGTAACGTCAGTGTTAACTCTATATATAACAATGTTAATACTAGCCAGTGGGAAACACTCAATAGCTCTAATCAGATCTTGTGGTTCAGTACAAATGTAAAGTCAGGCTTAACTTATGGTTGCCACCCGTCCCGTTGTCAGCGGGACACTCACGGTTTGAGTGCTCTCATCCCGCTTCCCGCGCTCACCAAGCGTGGGACTTTAAAAGTCCCGTTTTTTCCCCTTTGCGCTTGCAGCGCCGCATTTAAAATTGCCGTGGAAAAGCCGAAAATACTTCCGGTTTTTCCACGGCAATCCTCGTCACCACCGGACCTGCAGTTAGAGGATTCTCTGCTAGGTCCGGGTGGTATCTAGCACAGTAATTGGCTGCAGCCATCGTAGGGGGCGGGAACTTCTTCTGAAGAGCCCCATAAAGGTCGCAGCTGTAGAGCACTAAGCTCTATAGCAGCTGCGAGTCCCGACAAAAGATCTGATTTTTTTTTTTTCACCATTGAAGCCAGCCTAGCCAGCCAGCCAAGCCAGCAAGGGAGCCAAGCCAGCAAGGGAGCCAGCCAGCCAGCCAAGCCAGCAAGGGAGCCAGCCTAGCCAGCCAAGCCAGCAAGGGAGCCAGCCTAGCCAGCCAGCCAAGCCAGCAAGGGAGCCAGCCTAGCCAGCCAGCCAAGACAGCAAGGGAGCCAGCCCAGCCAGCCAAGCCAGCAAGGGAGCCAGCCCAGCCAGCCAAGCCAGCAAGGGAGCCAGCCCAGCCAGCCAAGCCAGCAAGGGAGCCAGCCCAGCCAGCCAGCCAAGCCAGCAAGGGAGCCAGCCCAGCCAGCCAGCCAAGCCAGCAAGGGAGCCAGCCCAGCCAGCCAGCCAAGCCAGCAAGGGAGACAGCCTAGCCAGCCAGCCAAGCCAGCAAGGGAGCCAGCCAAGCCAGCAAGGGAGCCAGCCTAGCCAGCCCAGCCCAGCCAGCAAGGTAGCCAGCCCAGCCCAGCCAGCAAGGGAGCCAGCCCAGCCAGGAAAGAAGCCAGCAAGGGAGCCAGCCAGCCCAGCAATAACTGTGAGTGGTAAGTAGATAATTGCATTTTGTGGCTTTAGTTATTTAAAATGGGAATAGTGTGCTTTATTTAAGTTTTTAATGTTTAGTGGTAGATGGGGATGTAGTATTTAAATCTGTGCAGTGGTTATTTTGAGACTTTTGTACTAGTTTAAAATGGGAATATATTGTGGTTTAATTTTTTTAATGTTTAAAGGCAGATGGTGGGTGCAGTGCAATATTTAAATCTGTAGTAGTTAGTTTGATATTTTTGAGTAGTAGTTTTAAAGATATAAAACCTGAATGTATATGTAATTGTTATTATGCTTGGGGTATGATTTGGAAGCATTACTTTTAAAAGGCTGAACTGTGTATAGAAGTTGTTTGTTTCTGTTGGGGGGCAGTGAAATATAAACTTAGTGTGATGCATTTCTATTGTCGTAGCTTTTTCTGGGTATTGTCTGTATGCATATAGGAACTGTTTGAGCATAGTTTGTACTTTTTGTATGGAAATATGCACTATAATGCTGTTTTCAGGAAGTTACGATATACTGTTTAGGTAATTTTTCCTGTTCCTGCAAGTCCATGTCTATGTGGTACAAGTCTACCTTTTGAGGGGGAATGTTAACAGTTAATGTAATTCATTTATTATTCTAGTAGGTACACGTTGCCAATTTGCCAAAGCTGTTTCAAGATTGTTTTCATTTATACTTGTAAATGTGTGCATTTAATTTATTATGCATTTTTAATAAGGTTAAAATGTACTGTTTTGCTTGTAATGTGAATATGGGTGTGTTACTTTTACTTGGGCCTGTTTATTGCATTGCTGTGCTGGATTAATTGCTATGTTTTGAAGTAAAAGGAGCCCATGGAGTCTGCTATACATTGTAGTTTTAAAGTTAAAATGTTTGGACTTTTTTCCCATTTATTTTTTTTTTTTGTGGAAGGATGCTCTGAAGTTAATGCAATGTATTTGAGATTGTGCTAAACCATGTTACAGGGTAGTTTGCATCTAAGTAGCAAAGTTTTTATTTTGTGTTTTAGTGATGTCTTCAACATACTTATTTACTGTTTTCATTATAATCAGATTATGAGCAGTGCTGCTGTTGGGCATGTTTATTAATAGATCATTGCGCTGTGTAAATTAGTGCCATACATTTCTTAACTGCTGTGGTCAAAAGCTAAATTAGGTCTATGGTATCCACTGTGCATTCTCATTCATTTTACTGTTTTTTGGTTCAGTGAATATGGTTAACTTTTTTTTGTCTTGTGGGGTGTGGTGGGCATGTTCAGTGGTAAAAATAATGCATTTCATTTTCTACAAGCTGTGTTAATGTTAGTCTTCAATGGCCAAAATGCCCCCTACATTACCTCATTTACTATTTGACCTTTTTCAAACTGTAAACTCTTTTTTGCTCCATTCCTCTATAATACTGCATCTCCTTTAACAACTCTGGTGATGTCGTGGTGGGGGTGTGGCCAGTGTCATGCTGGCCACACCCCTATCCTGTTGACCACACCCCCATGTCCCACTTTGCCCTTGTTAAAAGGTGGCAACCCTGGCTTAACTCTGTATATAACAGTGTTCATACTAGCCTGTGGGAAACCCTCAATAGCTCTAATCAGATCTTGTGATTCAGTACAAATGTAATGTCAGGCTTAACTCTGTATATAACAGTGTTCATACTAGCCACCTATTCTTTTTCTTATCCAGTTGCTTCTTGACAGCTACACTCTTCTATTCTTGTCAGTGCTTTATTCAGTTTTACTTCAGAGAACTGCAAGTACTTTTCTAGAAGCATGTACTTCGTGCCATAGGAAGATGTTGGTTGAACATGGCACCTGCTCCAGCTGACAACTTGTAAGATGTGCTAAACCTTAAAAAAAAAAAACATGTCACTCACATATAACAAGCTTCTAAACTATCAAACATGTTTTTTCAAAGCAACTTCCTTTAACAAAAGTTTAACAACTAAACAGTTTACAAGCTATCTAATAAGTGTTGATGACTACTATACCATATTAGAAAAGTTGTAATGTTTGAGGGAGTGGTGGTGGTGGTGTAAAAATCAGTGTGCTGACCATGGTGCCAAATTCTATGATATAGCACTATATATATATATACACCAATGTCACTGTATCAGGTTTTATCTGTATACAATATTCTCTTGGCAAACCTACACCTAAATAGCATTGTCATGGCTTTGCACGGTACCATATGTGCCGCTGTGACAGTGCAACTGATTATGCTTCAGTCACAAGACTTTGATTTTACACTGACTTTTGTTTCATCATTCCTACCATTTTACAAGTCTTATGACCAAGGTATTGAATGAAATAACTTCAAGGGCAGTTATTTGAAAAAGTCTGGACTTGAGATTATTGTACTGACAGATGCAATAGCTTTGCCCTAATGGTGCCACCTGTTGACAGAATAGTTGGCAATACGCACACAGCTCTCTCTCTTCAGAGGCATTTAGCCCCAACTGTTAAAAGGGATTTTCTGACAATATACTATTCTGTGCACCTACTGCAGATTCTGTTTATTAATTCTCAGCATTTCCTAACAAATTTCTGTCTTGTATTACCAACATGCTGCCTATGATGAATCAGGTCTTCACTTTTACAGTACTAACAAACAGTCCATTATCGTATTTCTTTTCAAACCATGAAAATTATTTTGCACACACATTCATGCATTTAAGCATCTTCATAAAATATATTTTTCTGGAACAAATTATGCAGAACAGATTAAAAATTACTGGGCAATGCCTTCTATCATGCATGTACCTATTGTAAGAGTGAATTGAAAATGTGCATTCTGGATTCTCATTCTCACATCTCTCTTTTTTTATTACTCATATTTGCACAAGCTGTGGCAACATTAAATGAGTCGCCCTGCTAGCTGAAGCATGTGGGAGAACCACTGCAGTCTAAGCCACAAGCATGCAAATCAGGATAATTTATGGCTCCTCACAGACAAAAGGTACAGGGGTTTGACTCTTGCCTGGAATGCATGGTTAGGTCTTTAGCCTAGTCACCAGAGACCCTATGAACCTTTGATTTTTTTTTTAAATTACTATGGAGAACAAGGGAACAGGAGACAAAACATAATAGAAGAGAAGGGCCTCTCCAATGGAGGGAGAATGCATCCATCACCACGTAAGCATTATTATGCTAACATGCTGGAGCTGTACTTTCTCAGATGTCTCATGTAGAAAGCAGTCTCACCTCTTGGACACCCCACTTGACGATCTTCAGAAATGCCTCCCTGTGTAACATCCATGAGTGAATCTGCAGATGGTCTACCGTAGCCTTTTCCCGAGTGGGGATACAGGTTGTCCACAGGTACAGACTGCATTCAAGGCTTGTTCCCAGGCCTGTATGAATAGTTTCACAGGTGATAAGAGTGACCCCCTCCCAAGATGTTTAAGTATCACAACACTGTGGTGTTTGTGACTAAATTTAATGTTCCCAGCACCCACACTGCCTTGAATGCTTTTAAAGCACAGGAAACAAAGCATTTCCTTGAAGTTTATCTATAGGGACCTCTCTTCACATGTCCATCTGCCCTGTGCCCTGACATCCAATGTGTAAGCAACCCAAGGCATGGTACTATACATCTCTGGTCTGAACTGGTTGCCCTGTATTCCTTATGTGTACTCTCTAGCTGGGGGTGGGGGTGGGGTGGGGGCAGGGGTGTTAGGGCAGCATTAGAGTGGCAGATGCCAGATGAACAAAGGACATCAGATTCTACCTGTCCATCCATTTGCTTTTGGCTGCCATGGTCTACAAAAGATTGATCAGAAATGCCCTTACCTATGGGAAGGCTCTAGAGAGAACTGTAACCAAGAGAACACCTTCCTCTAGGAAGGACAGAGATGTGATTTTTTATGTGGTGAGTAAATCATGGACTGCTCAGGCACTGAAGGATATATTTTATAGCTCTTTGTATCCCCTATACTGTTGGAGCCTGGATCAGACACTTTGTTCAGGTAAGGGTAGATGTGGAAAGCCTTAGCTCTGCAGTGTGTTATCCTTGGGGTCTGGCATTTTGTTAATAACCCAAAGCACAGTAGCTAAACTAAACGGTAATGAAGTAAACTTTGTAAGGGATTCTCCTCAGCAGAAACCTCAAGTATTTTACGTGTCTTTTAAAAGTGTGCTGGGGGCATGCAAATATGCAACTCTGAGATCTAGAGTAACAATGACACTGATTGCTTAGCAAAGAAAGTACCACCAGAAGTGTTCGCATTTTGAATTTTGATATCTTTAGGAGTTTAACTTTGATAGGTCCAAAACTGGTCCCTAGCTTCAGTCCTTCCCTTATACATATGAGCAGTCTTGAGTAAAATCCCTTTCCTTACTAATTTGTGGGAACCTTTGCAATAACACCCTGGGCCACATTCTTTATCAGGATTGGTGCCACTAATTTTTTTGGCCCTCTGGCACATGATAAATACCACTTTTTCCCTGTTTTATCATTAACACAGTTTGCAATCCAGTGGTCTATATTTAGGACCCAATAATCCCTTGCAATCATCTGCCATTTTGGGGAACAGGCCAGTTAGCCACTTATCCAGAGTTCAGAAAAGTAGAGAGGATTTTGTAAAGCAATACACTAGATGTAGATTTGGGGGGGGGGGGTCATAGCTGCTTGCTTGTTGGTTGGGGTGCCCAGTGGGCCTCCTACCTCCCTCTGTCTTCATTTTGCAATTTTCTCTTCTGAGGGGCTCTCTTATCATTGCTGGTTTGCTCATGTCTTACCAATCTTGTTTAGAAGGGCAATTTTTATTATCCTTATGAACAGGAGGATGAAACAACCAGATTTCAATATTTTCTCTTATCCTCATTTTTTTAACACATTATGTACTTTGGGTGCAAAAAGCAGCTCCTAACTGGGCATTAAAAAGCAGCACCTCTACATCCTCGGACAGGGACTGGGACCTCAGATAGCGGTGTCTTCTTAATACAGACCACATCAACTACAGTCCTGGATGCAGCATCCACAGCATCACACCCCACATTTCAAGACATGTTTACCAAGTTAAGAGAGATTTGGACCTGATGCAGGACAGTCATCTTACTGGCTTCATTCTGTACTCCTCTACAACATTCCAGAACTTGAGGAAGTGACCTGATATTTCAGGATGTGTCTGGCATTTTAGGGCTCTAAACAGCCAGAATAGAATGCATATAAACATTTCCCCCCACATCTGTACAGCAGTCTATGTTCTCCATCATTAGGTACAGTGTTATGCTGAACAGCCACATCTAACTCTTCTTGTACATACCAGTGACACTGCACCTGGTTCCACCATGAGGTTTTGTTGATGAGTTTGTGAAGGTTCTGTACATTACAGAATCAATCCAGTCTCTTTGTGGAAGAAGGCTGGGGGTCTGACTTCAGAAATGCAGCAATAACTGAAGGTCAAGAAACACCAGACAGTGGTACTGATGGTCAATAAAGACTGGATAGCGTATAAAAACTTTATTCCACACTTTCGTCTCAACAGGACTTCTTCGGAACAAACACTAAAAACCAGGTCAAAGTAACCACAGTAATATACCTAGTTTAAAACTATGTGAACCAATAAAAAATTCAATGCAATTAATCAATTAAAAACACACTTAAACATTTAAAGCAGCCAGCACTGGAAAGTAGAACTGTCAGGGAACCACAGAAAATAAATTAAAACTTTCTAATAGTAAGTTTCCTCTATTTAAGAAAACATTTGATGTTAATTGCATCATTTAGACCTGGCTTTTTGTCAGCCCTCAATCTAATCTGCCAAGCAGCTTCTTTCTGTTCCACAATATTCTTATAATCACCACCTCTGGGATTAACAGGCACTTCTAAAATACTAAATAAAAATTATATTGACGTGAATGTTAGAGAAATTCACCACAGTTTTTATATCAGAGCATTTCTTTATGAAGCACTTATGAATCGAAGTTTAGATCTTAACACATACAATTTCTTTTTGGTGGAAAAACCTAGTGTTGGGACACTTTTTGGTATCCCCAAAACTCATACATCCTTAGACCACCCTCCTTTTAGGCCAACAGTTTTGGCACCACATTCAGCCACAGAGGGTTTGGCTTTGCTTATAGATTATTTTTAAAATCCTGTTGTACAAGAGTTAGGAGTCCTACTTGAAGGACTCTTGGGACTTCCTGGACAAATTCAGGGAGTTTGCTACTACTTTTTCCTACAGATGTGAGAGATGCATTATCTTTACAGTGGATGTGGTTTCATTGTTCCAAACAGGTGTGGAAGCAGTTAGGGAATTTCTTTATTTGTATTCCAATCTTGGGGTAGAACAAATTGGTTTAATGTGTAGTTTTTTGGAAATAGTGTCGGAACACATTTTTTTTACCTTCAATGGGCATTTTTTCAGACAATGTAAGGGGGTAGCTATGGGGTCCTCTGCTGCCCCCTCATATGCAAACATTGTGATGGCATGGTGGGAGGTTATGGTACTCTCTAAATTGAGGTCATCATACAATGTACATTTTTATGCCAGGTTTGTAGATGACCTGATTTTTGTTCTAGAGGGTAATAATGGTGTTGGTGAACAACTCCTTCATGACCTTAATTTAAGGTCTGTTTTTTTGCAATTTGTCAAGAGGACATCAGATCAACTTTTTAGATGTCAGTCTTGGTTGAAATACAGTTTCTGGATGTTTTGACAGCAAGATGTACAGAAAGGAAACTTTTACGAATGGTTACTTACATTTTAAAAGTAACCATCCTTTCAACAAAAAGAATATCCCTAAGGGACAGTACATCCGGGCTTGTTGGATGACTACTTCTCATTCAGACCTGCAAGAAGAGTTTTCTAGAATTACCTCTATGTTTTTAGACAGGGGTTATGATTTGGATCATCTTAATGGCTTGCAACTTGACATTTTGGACAAAAGGGATAGGTTTTATCCAGCTATACTTAAACATCCCTTTGTTAGTAAACAAGTTAATGGAACTAATAGATCCATTAATAGTACTGTCTGAGCTGGCTGTAAAGAGTTTTGAAGTTGTGCTGGGATGACAGAAGAGGCACTAGAGGTAGGATCCATGGTGGGGAGTGTGTCAGGCTCTTAAGGAGCAGATACCAGCGTTGTCTTGGCCAATCTGGAGCAATGAGAATCATTTTTGGCCTCTCTGCTCTGGCTTTTAATAGAACTTTGGGCAGCAGAGGAAGAGGCGGAAAGGCATAGACTGTCAACATTGTCCAATTGAAAGAAAGTGCGTCCACTTTCCAGGCCTGTGATGATAGGTCCTTGAACAAATTTTTTTCAACTGGTAATTTCTGTAGGTAGCAAAGAAATCTATGTCTGGCTGTCCCCAAGCCTGAGTTATCTTTGCGAAAACTTGAGGATGCAACTTCCATTCATGTGGATCTGTCATATTTCTGCTTAGGCTGTCTGCCAGTGTGTTTTCCTTCCCTGGCAGGAATTGTGCCTGAAGTTGGATTTGCAATTCCAGAGCTGTGTTCCATAGGGTCATGGCTAGTCTGCACAGGGGGTATGAATGAGTTCCCCCCTGTTTGTTTATGTACCACATCACTGTGGTGTTGTCTGTCCTTATCAATAGCTGGCCTGGATGCAGTAGGTCTTTGAAGGCCATAATAGCATTTTGCACTGCTAGCATTTCCTTTTGGTTGATGTGTAGGTGCTTCTCTTTTAGGGACCATTTTCCCTGAATGCACTGATCTGTCATGTGTGCCCCCCAGGCGTAGTCCGAGGCGTCTGTTGTGATGATTTGAGTTGCTTGAGGTACGCAGAAAGGAAGACCTATGTTTCTTTGGCATGCTTGAGCCCACCACAGAAATTCCTTTTGAAGACATGGAATCAGTGGTATAATTGTTTCCAAACTGTGGCTGTGTTGAGACCATAAGTTTTTTTAGGTACCATTGAAGTTTCCTCATATGCAGCTTTGCACATGGGATCAGAAGGATGCAAGATGCCATGAATCCCAGAGCCTGCAGGACTTTCCTTGCAGTCAGCCTGGTGAAGGTTGCCATTTTGCTGAAAGTATTGAGATAGTTGCCCTTGTTTGTCTGGCGTGAGGTAGGCCATCTGGGTGGTTGTATTCAGGCTGGCACCCAGGAAAATTATTCTTTGAGAGGGTATTAGTTTTGATTTCTTTTTGTTGACTGTGTATCCCAGAATGTTCAACAGTTTTATTACAAACGCCAGGTGTTTCAGAAGTATGTTCTTGCTGTCCGCTTGGATCAGGCAGTCATCCAGATATGGGTATATTTGTATTCCTTGAAGTCTGCAGAAGGCAATTACTGATGCCAGGCATTTCGTAAACACTCTGGGCGCAGTAGATAAGCCAAAGGGCAATGCAGAGAATTGATAATGGGTTGAACCTGCAAGAAATCTGAGGTATCTTCTGCAATCTTGTCTGACAGGGACATGTAGGTATGCCTCCTTGAGGTCCAATGTTACCAGCCAAGACTCCTTGCCCAGCATGGGAAGAAGCTGCTGTAATGTGAGCATCTTGAATTTTGGTACCTGTAAATATGTGTTTAGGATGGATAGGTCTAAAATAGGTCTCCAATCTTTGTCTTTCCTTGGTACCAGGAATAGTCTGGAATAAAACCCTTGACCTTGTTCTTTTGCAGGTACCTCTTGAATAGCTTTCATGTCCATGAGAGCTGAAATTTGTTTTTGTGCCTCTGCCCTTTGCTTTTGTGGCAGATTTGGCATGCTTCTCATTTTTGGAAGGGTGTGAAAGTGGAATCTGTAGCCTCTGTCTATAATGTCCAGAATCCATTTGTCTTTTGTGACAATATGCCAATTTTTTGAGAATAATGCCAGTTTTCCGCCCAAAGGTGCTGCCATTAAAGCTTTGCTTGGCAGGTAATTCTGCTTTCTGAATGACTGTGATCTATCGTCTCCACCTCTTGGGGTTGGTGCTTGCCATTGTCTGGCTCTGAATGATCCTTGAGGTTGCCCTCTACCCCTCGGGCATCTGTATCTGCCTCTTTGAGGTCTGTCCGTGGCTGGAAAGGACCAATTTTTTGAAGGCCAGTTTCTGCTGAAACGTGGAGGTTGTACCTGCAGGAAATCTTTCACTGTTTGCATTGATCTCGCTTTTTCCTCCATTTTCTTTAGTACCTCCTCAGCTTTAACACCAAACAATACATCTTTTTGAAGAGGTGCATCTAGTAATTTAGCTTTGACATGATCTGGTAAGGCTTGCTCTTTGAGCCAAGCATGGACAGACCCTGTAACAGCAGCTCTACATGAGGCCTCTAAAGCATCAAAACCACACTGCAAGGTATGTTTACCCACTTGCTCTGCACCATGCAACAAATCCTGCAACTCTTTTAAATCTGGTTGTTCTGGTTGTGTTATTTTGCTTTTCAACTGAGATAAATACTGTTGATACTTTAACATATGAAACTGACAGTTTAATGCCCTCATGGTTAAAGTTGCCAAGGTATACACCTTTTCCCCCCACCTTTCTAAAGCTCTGGAATCTCTCTCTAAAGGTAATGGGTTTTTTGCAGTAGAGGCCTTAATTCCCTTGGGACCCTGTGAAATAGTTTCTGGGTTAGCAGTATGGCTTTTGTATAGGAACTGGTGTGAATCAGGAACCCGGTAATACCTGTCTGGTTTAACAGGAGCTGGAGGTAAAGTATCTGGGTTGAGGCTGGCTTCTGTGTACACATCAACTAATATATCTAAACCAGGAGGGATAGCCAGGGGCCTATGCTGGGGGAGCAAGAGAAAATCCCTGAGCCTTTTCTTGGAATCTGAGTAATCTTGACCTTCCCAGTGAAAGTGTTCCCTCAAAGTATGCATGGTTTCCCCAAGAGAGTAGTTCTCAGGGGGGGAGACCGAGGGAATAGACTCCTCTGCATCAGAGTCTTCAAAAGGAGAATAGGTATAGTCCTGGTCCTCAGAATGTTCAGAGGTAATAGAGGCTTGATCTGAGGAAGGGTAGTCTTCCTCTAATCTGGGCCTTTTGTCCGAGGGGGGTTGAGAACCCCTGATAAGAGTAATCAAATCCTCAGCCATTTTGAGCATCTGTTTTTTAGGCATGGGGCCTTGAGAGGGGGTCTGAGGTCCCTGTTTTTTAGTTTTCATGGCTGCTTTAGATTTTGTGAAAGCTTTAATAGAGAAGGAGGAAGGCCTGAAGACACCTTGAGAAATGGCAGGCCTGTCTAATGAGTTTCCCCGTCAAGAGTGGCGTCAGTATCTGTAGTTGGAATGGGGACCGAGGAGCCTGCGACCTCGGGTACTGAAGACACCGGTAATGAAGTGTCATCGGTACTCAGGGGCTGCGTAGGTGCCTCGCTGAGAACCAGAGAACCGGTAGTCGGCCTTAGCGTGGTGTCAGTAGAAGTCATGGATCTCGTATGTCGGTCCTTATCTTTGCGTCTTTTACTCAAAACTTGAGTCGGCATATCCGACGACATAATATAATTAAATTTTTTACCAAAATAGTGAAGGGCGAACTCCGCCCGACGCTTAATAGTGCGTATGTTGAACCTAGCATAAAAACGGCAGGCCGAGACGTCGTGGTCTGGGCCTAAGCAAGGAATACAGAAAGAGTGGAAATCCTTATGCGGTATTTGCTTCCCACATGAAATGCAATTATTAACTTTGTCTGACATCGGTCTGAGGCAAGAAAAGTTTCCCCAACGGGGTACTTAGCTTTCAAGAAGACTTCGGCTGAAATATTTTCGTAAATCTCAGGAGCTGGCCGACTGGCACTTGCGAATTGCTTCTGCTTCGGGCACCGTGCGGCAAGAAAGACTGAAGAAGATGGCGTCGGCTGGCTCTTTTATACCCCTGCCGCACTGACGTCAGGGAAGAAGCGACGACCACCAACGCCGGACCTAGACTTTGGAATTCGGCCGACCGAGGACCCGCCTGATGGCAGGATAACCCATCTGTTATGACTGCATGCACGATGAACATCTTGGGGTACTCCAGTAGGGGTAGGAAGGAAAGAGGAGGTGGCTTGGCCCCATTTCATGGCTTGGGACCTGTTAGAAAGGTAGCTAGAGAACCATGAGAGAGTTTTTTGAGAGAGGCTGAGATTGGAGAGATGGCTTAGAAGGTGGGTATGAGAGATGGTATCAAAGGCTTTGGATAAGGCAAGCAGAACAGAAGATACCATATTACCAGAGTCAAGGGCGGACTTTACAGAATGTAAGAAGGAGAGAAGGGCGGTGTTAGTACTGTGCCCTGGGCGGAAGCCGTGTTGGGTAGGAGAGAGTAGCTGGTGTTTGGTAAGGAATGGCAAGAGCTGCAGGAGGATACATTTTTCAAGAATTTTGGAGATGGGGGAGAGGATGGCTATGGGGCGAAAATTGGAGACATTACAATTTTTGCCACCCTTATGAAGTGGAAGAATAAATGCAGAACGCCAAAGTTTGGGAACATAGGATTCACTTAGTGATCTATTGATCAGGATGCTGATAGCCAGAGCATCAGAGGCTATTTTTAGGAAGGAGGAAGGAATGCTGTCAGGGGCACTGGAGCAAGGCTTAAGTTTATAATGAAGTTTTTTTATTAGATTGGTGGAGATGGGTTTGAGTTCAAAAATAGGGTGGAGAGATGAGGGACGGGGAGATTGAGCGGGCGGGAGGAGGGTTAATGTTGGTAAAGGTCTTAGTTAGCTCAGTGATGGAAGACGTGAAGAAGGTATTGAATAGCGAGGCAATTTTGGGGTCAGATTTGCTGGTGTCTGGACAGGGGTTGTTTTTTGTACCTGGGCTGAGGAGGGAATTAATAGAGTTCCAGAATTGTTTGGGATTTTTAGAATGATTTTCTTGTAGTTTGATGTAGTAAGATTTTTTTATTTCTAATGACTTGTTTTTTGGTTAGGTTTCTGAATTGCTTATATTTAAGTAGTATTTCTGGCTGTTTATGGTGGAGGTAAGTTTTCCATGTTTTATCCCTTTGTAGCATTATCTTTTTGTATCTTTGGTGAGCCATGGGGTGGTCTTAGTTTTGACTCTTATTTCTGATTGGAGCAAGAGAGTTAAGGAAAGTTAAGAATGTAGAATTGTAGTAGTCAACGGCTTTGTCTAATGGTAGTATTTTTAAGGGGTTCCAGTTAATTAGTTTAAGGGAGTTAGAGAAGGTGGTGGGGTTAAAGTAAGACAGGTTACGAGTATGAATGTATTGGTGAGAGTGTGATGAAGTGGGAGTAGCTCGAAGGGTGAAGGCAGGGAAGTGGCCTCCTAATGAGTCAGGAATGACACTGGATTTTATGACTTTGTTAGGATGAGATACTAGGATCCAGTCAAGTATGGAGCCTGGAGGGTTGGTTTTGTTAGGCCTGGTAATGGAGTTTGTAAGTTGAGTGAAGTTGAGTAGGTTGATTGTTATTGTGGGATTAGGGCTGATGATTTTTCCCCAGTCAATATTTACATCTCCCATGATGTAGGTTTCTAGTTTAATATTGGATGAGGTCCAGGATAGTATGTCTTCCAGGGTATTGGCGTTGTTACCAGGGGGAATTATAGAGGGAAATAATGCAGATGCTTTTATGGGTATTTATTTTTAGTAGGCCAATCACAGGTTCAGCATTAGAGAAAGAGGGAATAGGGTTAGGGGGTAAGGAGAGATGGACAATTGGTTGAAGTAGATTAAAGCGACACCACCACCTCTTCTACTTGGGCAGTCAGATCGGAGAGAGTGAAATCCGGGGGGGAAGGAATTTGGAGTCACGTATATGAGGTTTTAGCCAGGTTTCAGAGATAGCTACTGTGTCTGGTAGGTTATGGTTGAGCCAGGCATGGAAGAGGGTTAATTTATTTATTAAGCTTTGGGCGTTGATGGTGAAGAGTTTAAGGTTTTTACTTGAGGGTTTGGTGCTGGTGCTGGGGAGGTTTGTTGGGGAGAGGTTTGGTCCGGAATTGAGGTGGATGTCTCCGGCTAGACAAAGGTAAGTGGGAATGTGAATATGTTTGTTAGGTTTGTATTTGGTTAGAGAAGGCTGACAGAGATTTGGTTTGGGTTTGAAGTAATTAGAAGAGTTTGGAAATACTTTTACATTTAGGAGAAGGATAGGGTGGAGGGGAATTAAAGAGGATGAAATATTATGAAAGTGAGATGTAGGGATGTTGTGAGTGGGAGATGGGGGAAGGATTAAATAGAGATCAGTGAAAGAGGTGGTATGGTAAAGAGTAAGTATCAATAAGGGCAAGGATATAGAGATCAGGAATGAGAAGGGAAAGGTGGACATCGTAGTTGAGTTAGTTGGATGTGATAGAGAAGGATGAGGAGATATTAGGTGGGTGGGGGAGTGGTAGTGAGAGTTAGGTGGGTTGGAGGAAGGGGTGGGGTCAGGTGGGTAATAGGAAGGGGGAGGGGGAAGGTGGTTAGGGATTGGTTGTGGGATAGGGAGAATTAGTGGGGAGAGGAATAAATGTAGGAGCACTGGGGGCGGGTGGAATTTGGGGGCAGGGTAGGGGAGCGGAGTGAGCCCGCAGGGCGAATGGAGCGGGAAGAGCCAAGAGAGGCGGGAAAGGAGCAGAAAAACAATCAGAGACTGGAGGAGGATAGCTAGAGCTAGGGTGCAGGTATTCTGTTTACTAGCTAGGGTTTCTTATAGTTAAACTGTGAAATTATGTTTGGTAAGTAGCACATTTTGGAGGAAGAGCATGAGAGTGTGGTGGAAATATCACTGTTTCAATACAGAAGGGCAGAGACACGTTCTAGGCAGAGAAAATATATGGAGCAGAAAAGGTTTATATCTGGTCATCTATATCTAGAGTAAGCTGCCACCTAGTGGAGAAAGGAGGGAGGTACACTTTGAAGAGGATCCTCTAAGAAGTAAGGTTTAAGGAAGAATAGATAGAGGTAGTGAGAGGACTAAAAGAGTAGACTGTAGATCAAGGTTGGGGGAGGAAGTGCAATGGCCTGCGGTAGGCTAACTACAAGCGCACCGAGGTAGGATGCTGCTCAAGTTTAGATAGGCACTAGTATAACATATATGAGACTAATTACATACACTGAGTTTCTTTAGTAATGGGAAGTCAAGATCCCAGTATTTGTAGAGTAGATCAGACAGACTGTCCACAGACGACTTCTCTTAAAAGGATGGGTTTCCTGTTTAGTAGTAACAAAGGGGGGAAAACACCCGAGGGAGCAGCGGGAAGTGACAGCAGCAGCCCAGACACAGGTCCGATGCACAGGGGATAGGAGGTTGCGTGTGGCCCGGATTTAAAAATGGCGCCACAGAAACGTTATGGTGAGTACATTAACTTCTTGATGTTATGTAGTCCAATCTCGCCTACATTCTTACCAGTGGGACAGCGTCCCCAGCACCTACATCCTGGGAGGCTCAGAGGAAGATACTCCTGAGTACTGTAGAACCAAACAAAGACCTGCCCCTAGATACCACGTCCAGTTTGTAATGCATAACAATGGTGTGAGAAGATGCCCAGGTAGCTGCAGCACAAATATCATCCATAGACAATCTGGCCTGATAGACTGTAGATGTCGATACAGCCCGAGTAGAGTGAGCCTCGACTGGAAACGGTAGGTCTTTACCCCCTGAAGAATAAGTGAGAGAGATGCAATTTGATATCCATCTGGAGAGGGTGATTTTGGAGACAGGGCACCCAATTCTGTTTTCCAAAAGGGAGACAAACAGCTGATCAGACTTTCGGATATCTTTGGTTCTGTGCAGATAGAAACATAACTGTCTGTGTACATCCAATTGATGAAATTTAAATTCTGCCTTGTTTGAAAAATGGGGAAAAACACACGCAACTCAATAGATTGATTAAGATTAGATATGGATGCCACTTTAGGAAAAAAATAAGGGTTTGGTCTAAGAGAAACCCTGTCCTTATAAAAGATCAAGTATGGAGGTTTGATAGAGAGAGCTTGAATTTCTGAAACACGTCTGGCTGATGTGATGGCTATTAAGAAGAAAGTTTTCCAGGTCAAGAATTTTAAGTCACAGGTAGCTGCAGGCTCAAAGGGTGGTGAAGTAAAGGCTTGCAGAACAAAATTTAGATCCCAGGGCATGATCGGTTTTGAGACAGGAGGATAGAGTAACAGAGTGCCCTTCAGGAAAGCCTTACAGAGTCTGTGAGCCATCAGACTAGGCTCATTAGCAACATGAAAATTAGAAATCACTGCCAATTGAACTTGGTAGCGGACGCTGAGACCTGCTGGAAAAGCATAGACAAAAACTCCAAGACAGAAGCAAATGGAGCTGTGTAAGGGTCAATTCCTCGGGTATGAGCCCAAATAGAAAACCTCTTCCATTTGCTGGAATAGATCTTCGTAGTAGAGGGCTTATGAGAGGACGATAAAATATGAACTACCTCAGGTGAAAAGCGATGAAGCCTAACTAACGACAGAAGTGGAGTAGCCAGGCTGTCAACCGGAGCATCAGCAGAGAGGGGTGGAACTGTCCAGACATGTGTGTCAGTAAGTCTGGTTGTGGGTCTAGAGTCCAAGGTGTGTCCACAATGTAGGGATGGAGAAAGGGGAACCAGGCTTGACGAGGCCAGTGTGGAGCAATTAGAATCATTATGCTTCCCAAGATTGCGCTTTCTGAATCACTTTTGATAGCAAGGGAAACGGAGGGAAAGCATAAAGCAGACCGGAGGGCCAATCGTGGACTAGAGCGTCCCTGGTTGACTCCCCCTGTGGGGGGATCAGCGTGAAGTAGCTGCTGCATTTGGCATTGAGGGGGCTGGCAAAAAGGTCGCAGCAAGGCTGACCCCATCTGCTGAAGATTGGTTCTGCAACTAGACGATTCAGGGACCACTCGTAAGGCATCAGAATAGCTCTGCTTTGCCTGTCTGCTATCACGTTGGACTTCCCCGGAATGTGCATTGCCACCAGAAACAGTTGGGAAGATACTGCCCACTGCCTCACTCCCATGGCCTCTCTGCACAGGGGGTATATGATCTGGTTCCTCCTTGCTTGTTCAGATACCACACCACTGACATATTGTCCGAGTGCATTACTCCCGAGAGATAGAAAGCTCTGAAGTGCCTACAACGCAAGTAGCGCCACTCTCATCTCTAGGACGATGATATGCAGATGTATCTCGTGATCTTGCCACGTGCCTTGGACTGCCCTGCCAAGATAATGCCCCCCCCCCAATCTGGGAGGTGTCCGTGGTCACTGTGGCAACCGGGGGTGGTGGAACGAAGGGTTTTCACCTGTCCAGATTGTTGGCGCAAAGCCACCAGCTGAGATACTGTTTCCATCTGTCCACGACCAAAATCGGGTGGGAAAGAGGAAGTCTCTGGAGAGACCATTGAGCAAAGAGGAGCCATTGAAGGAGCCTCATGTGCAATCTTGCTAGAGGGACTAACATAATTGCTGCTGCCATAGTCCCCAGGAGTTGGAGAACCATCTTGCCTTCGCTTTCCTCAGGGGTAGCAGGGCGTGCACCTGATTCTGTTAAGAGTCAGATTCTTTCCTGCGGTAGAAAGGCTCGTATTTGAATGGTGTCTAGCTCTGCACCTATAAAAATGACACGCTGTGAGGGTAACAAGGCAGATTTTTCCCAGTTCAGTGTTATGCCCAACTGGGACAGACAGTGATGGTAGCATCCCTGGTTTGGATTAGTAGATGCCTAGTGGGGGCGGTGAGGAGCCAGTCGCCCAGATACAGAAACACTTGGAATCCTTGACGTCTCAAGTGAGCTGTCACCACTGCCAAACACTTGGTGAACCACCCTGGGGGCTGTGGTGAGACCAAAGGGCAGGGATCGAAACTGAAAATGATGCCCTGTTCATTTTGATATGGTAGTAAGCATCCTTGAGGTCAATGGAGCATATCCATACTTCTTTTCCCAACAATGGGAGAATCAGCTGTAGTGTGACCATACGGAACTTGGACTTTTGTACATAGTTGTTCAGTTGGCTGAGATTTAAAATGGGTCTCAGGTCCCCTGTTTTTTCGGTACCAAAAAGAATCTTGAGTAAGTCCCTAATCCGGTCTGGTCTGAGGGGACCATGCTGGATGACTCCTTTTCCTAGCTGCTTTGAAACCTCTGAAGCTGTGTGATCCCTTTGACTGGGTGGAACGGCCGGGATTCTTCTGACTGGAGGGGGATCTGATGAAAAGGGAATGACATAACCTCTGGAAATTATTTGTAATACCCATCGGTCCTGGGTGATGCTTTGCCAGGCTTCCGGGTATAATGATATTCGGCCCCTGATTGGCATTCCATCAGGAACGACGGTAGGGAGAGCCGCAAAAGGAATTGCGGTCTCCCGAATTGCGGGGGGCCCCTCTGCCTCTAGGGCGGCATCTCCCTGAATAACCACCCCCTCCTCTGCCTCTGGAGGGGGGGGCTCACCTTGTGCACCGGGAAAAAAAACCTCTGTAATTTTTTGAACCACATCGTCCCACCCCTCTGTGCCTTCGGGTAAGGCCTAGAGGGAAGGGAAAAACAGACCCCTACAGCAGACAGAGTCTTTCCCTCTTGCTCACACCTGGTTAGGGTGTCTTTCACCTTGGTTCCGAACAAAGAAGAACCAAAGGGGGCGTCAGTGAAAGAAGACTTGAAGGCCTCTGCGAAGTGACAAAGGTGCATCCAGGCTTGCCTCCTAAGGGTGACTCCTGAGCTTGCTGCCCTACTCGCTCCCTCGGCTGCGTAGGAAATGAGCCGCATGGAGGAGTTAACGATGGAATTGAGGGTAGACAACTGGGCGTGAACCATCTGGGCCACCGCCTCAGGAACGTTACCCGTGAGAGTATCTCCTAACTCCTTGAGCAGAGTAAAATGAGACAGGTAGTTCAGCGACCGTAAGGTAAAGTTTGCTGACGAGAGGGTACACTTCCCATACCGGTCCATGGTCCTAGACTCCTTGTTAGGAGGATGGATGGAGGAAGAAGTCTCAGCTAATTCCTTCTGAGTGGCCACCGCCACCACCATGGCATCCACAGGGACTCCTTTAGACAAAAACTCCTTACCTGGGGAGCAGACAGAAATTTATTGGGTCTCCTGGGTACGGGTTCCACAGAATCAGGGTTCTCCCACACCCTCCGACAAATTAAATCCAGGAGCTCGTCGAAGGTTGGGGACACCCAGGAGGCGGAGGGTTGAGGACCAAAGGCCTTCAGGAAGACCCGACTCCTCCTCAGAGGGGGCTTTGGATGGCCAGTCACCTCTTTGTTTCAATATCTCCAAGATGTCAGAGAAAGAAATATAGTCAGAGGATGACTTGGGGGACCCCTCCGATTCCTCGAGGTCAGTATCTGATGAGAGAGACTCATCCCGGGAGTCTATGTGCTTCCTCTTGCACATTTTCTTTCTAGGGGGCTCCTCAGGCAAAGATTCTGAGGGGCCCTCAGAAACTTGGGGACCACTCGTGGGGGTATCCCTAGGCCTTGGGGCTCCGCTGTCTACAGATAGGAGGTGATCAGAGGCTCTCGCCGGAGTAGTAGCGGACAGAATGACCAACCCGCCCGCATGATGTGGCTGAATATCTGGCCAGCGCACTCCGCATGGCCTCAAAGGCTGACCCCCTCCGAGTCCGAGGACCGGCCAGCCTCCGAGACCATGACAGGAGTCGGGGTTCCACGAGCCGAGGCACCGAGTGGAAGACTAGGAACTGAAAGGTGTCCTTTTGGATCAGACTGAAGAAACTTGAGTCCCGACGGCACTGACTGGGTCGGAGCTGATGTCGGCACCGATAAGCCCAGAGGGGCAATCAGAACCAATCTAGGAATATCACATGGAGTGGAGCATTCAGGCTCCAAAGACAGAGATGCGCTCGGAGGAGGAACAATCGAAGAAGGTATCGGGACGGGCTCCAGAGCCGACTGAGGAGGAGCAGAGAACAATTTAGCCAAAACCGGTGACTGAAGGAGCCTCTGCACCACCCTATCAACATCCACATCTGAAAGTGTCCTGGAGGATTTGGAGGACAGAGAGGGAGATCAAGATCTGCTCTCAGGTGACACTGGTCTAATACTGGGCGATCGGCTCCGAAGAGGTTCCAATATAATTGGAGCCGACACTGGTTCCATCAACACCGACACTTCCTGCGGCCCTGAGGACAGTGGAGCTGAGGAGGTCGAAACTAGTTTCACTACTTTCTCCGATGGCTCCAAGGAGACTGAAGGAGCCGGAGATCTCTTTTTTGACTTTGTGGATTTTGATTTTGAACTGGAAGCAGAATCCATGGCCTCTTCAAATGATGGCTTCAAGAGTCCCTTCAGAATTAACTTATTCCTTCTTTCTTGGAGCACCCTGGGACTAAAAGCATGGCAGAAGCTGCAGGACTCCTGCAGGTGGATTGCTCCCAGACAATAAATGCATACTGAATGTCCATCGGTGATGGACATTTTGTAACCACACTCAGAGCACTTTTTAAAACCCGAAGGTTTGTGCTCCTTGGAATCTTTGGACATCTTGAAATTTAGACACAAATACCAATACTACAAGCAAGTCACTGCCTGACTGGAAAAAACAACTACAGTCACCACAAACCACACTAAGCGTGGGAACAAAATATTTTCCACAAACAACAGCGCACACAATCCTCACAAGGGACACACTAAGACGACTAGGACTAAAACCTCTAACTAAAATGGTTTTAGACCAAACTCACATACAGAACAGGAAGACAGACACTAAAACCTCTAAATCAAACGGTTTTAGAGAGGCAAAAACAAACACAGGGACAAGAAAGGGAATGGACTAGGTCCTCTAACTGAAATGGGCCTAGCCCGTTGGAACAGCTAGTGGGATACCATCAAAAACAATCACACTACAAATTATACCCAAAAAACAGCAAGAAATAGCTATTAAAATAGCTTTGTTGCAACCAATTCTCTCAAGAAGAAGAAAAAGGTACTTAGCCACAGCCAAGAGCGAGACCACGTCCAAGCTACAAGAGCGGCAAACGATCTGGGGATATGGAGCAGTGCAGCATGGGATACCTTCTCAGCCCAGCAACAGAAGACTTCGAGCTAGAAAAGTTTGGCCGAGTCGGCTCCGAACCCACGGGTAAGAATGTAGGTGAGATTGGACTACATAACATTAGTTTGTTTTGTTTCATAATGATAATATAACATTACAATCAGATATCAATAACACATTGTAAATATATTAATGGATGTCTATGTAAATACTTTAGTTGGTTCATTTCTGTTAGTTTGGTTTATACCATACATGTAAGTTATATAATGTAATTTATATATGTTAAAGTTTTCAGGTTACAGTTTTTACTATGATTTTGTGTGATTGTTTATAATTTTGAATGTATTAAAGTCAATAAAATTGTTTTGAGAAAAAAAAAAAAATGCAGTGGATTTGCATGGATTCTTACTGAAGACACAGCATTAAGGATTTTCTCTTCAGGTACCCGCTCATCAGAATCATGGGTAGATGAAAAGACTCAAAATGAGATATGCGGATAAGAAGATGAAGCTGTTTAAAAAAGTCTCTGACATGCTGAGTACAATACATGACTAGCAAACTGCCTCAGAATGTCTGTGTGGACTGGTGAGGAAAGGAATCTATCAGGAATAGCAGCCTGTACAAATGGTGGGTTTTCTTAAGATGTAGGAAGACCTTAATATGATGTTTGAAGGATGAGTCAGCAGATTTTAAAATTTCCTGACAAGAGTACTCTGTCAGAAATACAAGGGGAGCAAATAGTTGTAAATAAGGAAATGATCCTTTTCATCTGGTTCACAGGCTTTGAGTTGCCTATAAAAAGTAATGTCTTACTAAGTAGAATGCTGCTAGTTGCCAGAAACAATGGAAATCAAAATCCAAACCAACTATAATTGAAGTAATGAATATTATTAAAGGAGATAAAAGAATTACAGGTGGGATCTTTAGAAAAAGGAAGGAGCAAATTATACAAAAATGCGATCTGTAGGCACAATACATGTAGAAAAATATTCAGGAGGAGTGAGGTTTAAGGGAAGGCAGGAATTGAACAAGCAATGTAATGTTGGAGAGAATAATTGCTAAAAAGAAAACGTAATGTACAATGCACAAATATGACAAATGCTATTATAGTTTATTTTATTATTAGTGTGTGTGTCCATCCAAAGTGGCAATTTAATAAAGGTGTTTAAAAAATATATATATTTAAAAGGACTGCCTTGATTTTAAACTTTTGCCAAGATGATCGCAGAGATATTTTGAAGTCATAAATAAGGAACAAATAACTATTCTAAAGGAGACATGAGAAAGAAAGCCCCTCCAAAGGGTGGAGTCTCTGGAAAGACAGCTATCAAAGAGGGAACTTTTATTTTCTTCCTCAGTCTTTACTGCAGTTACCTCTGTCACCTCATACTTGGGTACAGTTAGGGGAGAGGAATAACAGGCAGCTGGTCTAAAACCCATTTGGACAAGCTGCTGCACACCTCTCTCATTAAGGGTGGAAGGCGAGCAGATGACAGCTAGTCAAACACACTTGGACCTGCTGCATCCCCTACAAAGGGGTGGAAGATCTACAGCTGAGGCATGTTATTCCATCAATGAGTGATGTTATATGATCATGTAGGAAATAAAGCACCCACCACGGGATTGACATGCAGCTGTAAGGTCTCTCACTGGACTGACATGCAGCTGTAAGGTCTCTCTCTGTCACCAGAGTTAACACACATGCTGAGAATAGGATGTCAGCATACAGAACAAGTCTGAGGACCCAGACAGGCAGGAGGACCAGTCAGCCTCCTTGGAATAGGGGGAGAGGTTAGGAGAGTCAGTCTCCTACACCTGAATTTAGATTCAGAAACTAGTCTTTGTGACTTAAGTGTTAACTTCCTGTATGTGCTTCAGGGGCAATACATAGGTTCATTGGCATGTACTTGGCTAATGGCCCTGGAGCCTTTACAAGCCTAGCCCATAGGATTACCCTGGTATCGTGCCACCCGACCTTAGTTCCCAGTGCCTCTGTCGAGTAGAGCCACTGGAGTGATCCCCAGGGTGAATTTTCTATTTCCCATCCACTCATCAAGATTTCTCTTGAAGAGGGCTAGTGAGGTGCTCTGTTTGCCATTTATGGGAACTCTATTCCATCGCATGGGCAGTCTCTGGGTTATGAACCTGTCCCTCCAGCTTGTCCTGTTCATTGTGGTAATGAGGTTGAGGTCTCTAGAGCGTGTGGTGTGGAGGGATTGGGATTTCTTTAGATGTAGCATTTCTAAACAGTGCTGGGTCAGACATGGCTTTGTAAGTCAAGCAGAGATCGCCTCTAAGTAGGCGATATGAGACAGAGAATAGTTGGGAGTTTTTTGAGTGTGTCCATATAGGACAAGTGTTTAAGTCCTACGATCCTCTTTGTCAGATACTTGTGTGGCCTCTATAGTTGTTGCAGGTGTCTAGTGAGGTACATGCCAAATGGGGCACTGTACATTATGATTGGCCTAATGAGGGAAGAGTAGAGGGAGACAACGACCTCTTTCTTCCTGGATGCAAAAGCCTTAGTAATGAGATGTGCCACATAGGACTTTCTGACCATAGTGGCAATGTGGTGGTCAAAAGAGAGGTTGCTGCCAACCTGTGTTCCCAGGCCTCTTACAACACCCTCTGTGTTCAGTGTACTATCATCGATGTGGAAATTCATGGGAACTGGGTTTTTCCCAAAGGGGAGGACTACATATTTTTTTGGCATTGAGCTTAAGGCCGTGGTTCTGACACCAGTCTTTGGTCTCAGTGAGGCCTTTCTGTAGGATGCCAACATCACTTGGGGAGTTAATAAATGTCTACATTAGTTGGATAATCAATAACGGCTCTCAACTTGCAATTGTCTGTGAACTTTGTCAGCCAGAGTCCCTTCGTGTTGGGCTGGACTTCAGAGAAGTAGATACCAAACAGGAGAGGACCCAGGACTGAACCCCTATGAGACTCCACTCATGACTGGTCAGCAGTCTGACTTACAGTCCGCTACTTTCACACTGTGGGTTCTATCTGTGAACCAGTTTGCAACCCACCTAGTAATATAGGGGTTGATGTCTAGCTCAGTGAGTTTTTCTATGACTCCTGAGTGGGGAATAGCATCAAAGGCCTTGGCCAGATCAAGGTAGGCTGTATGAACCACCTTGCCTTCATCCACAGCTCTGGTGATTGACTCAAAGAAGTCAACCAAGTTGAGCAGGCATGATCTACCCTTCACAAAACCAAACTGCGTGGGATCCAGAGTTTTGAGATCCCCTATATACTTGTTTATTAGGCCCATGATGATGCGTTCCATAGCTTTGCATATCAGACCTGTTAGGCTAATGGGGGGATAATTTAAGGGTACTGAAGAAAACATCCTGCGGCTTGCTCTCTACAGTGTATGCTGCATAGCTCTCTGTTCAACTCAATGTCATTTGCATGCAAGGGCAAACATCAGGATAACAAGTTTTCATTAAAATACACTGAACCTGTTGACAAAGGCAAGATGACGTTACAGAAGCAGAGAGGTTTGCACTTCAGTATCAAATCCCTTATGCTGCCTTTCATTCTCCTGTCAGAGGTCTTTGGATCATGACTGACAGACCTCAATGCTTCGCCAGAGATGGCCTGCACCTGTCATCCCAGGGATTCCAGATACTGGCCAAGGCTCTTGCCACCCCCTATAGTGCTTTTTTTAGGCAATGTTCTGAAGACAAAATTACCACCATAACAGCTACAGAAGCGAATGAAATCGGAGGGTTATGCTACCCAATGCTAGAAGTCTAAATCTCAAAATGCACTTGCTCGAAGCACTCCTTAAAATGGAGAACGACATCTGTGGAGTGACGGACACCTGATTCAAGGCTCCAGAGGGCACCCCAGCACTACCAGGCTACAATTCATACCACACCTTTCAGCCCCTAAACCTGGACCGAAGAACTAAACACAGTAGTGTCTCCATATACATAAAGGATATGCACACCTCCAGACTTGTAGCCCAACATAACGCATCAGAGATACTTCCGGTACAATTAACACTGGGTAAAACTCCAATCCAGGTTGTAGTCTGCTATAGGTCCCCCACCATGTCCCAAGACTCCCATTCCACATTCTTAAACACACTGGAAAATATCAGGGTACAACCCAATAGCCTTATACTGGGAAACTAACTATCCCTCCATTAACTGGGAAAATTACTCATGTACCAACACACTTGCTCAGCATTTTCTGGAATTCATTAATTCCAGCACCCTGGACCAACTCATTCTTACCTTGACCTGGTCATTACTAACATGAGCGACCGTAGCTTTACACCAGTAATCAACTCCTCCCTGGTCAGATCTGACCACAAGCTAATCACCATGGATATCCACATCCCACCTTCACCCCCCCCCAAAGTAAAACACCATAAAAAACTTCTCCAAAGCCAATTTCGGGCTTCTGAAAACAGAGGTGGCTAACTTCGCGACACCCATACAAATGGAAAATAGGTGAATGACTGAATCACACACCAATGCACTGTATAAGCACATACACAATTGCATGGAACGGGCCATACCAAACAGAACCAAGATGCTCTCCTCCAAAAAAAAAGGAAGCCAATCTGGTGGTCCCCCACTATAAACAAACTCTACAACAGAAGGAAAAACCTGTTGCAGAAAAGGGTGAATTCCCAAGACTGGAAAAACTCCCTTGTTAGCCTCAGCAAACAAAATGAGATCCACCATCAAATCCTGTAAAGCTAGCTACAAAAACAAAACTGCTGCAGATTCTTAAGACAACCACAAGGTACTCTATAGTTAAGTCAAGAATACACATGGCAGTACTCAGATCTGCTCTGAGTTACAGCACAATGGCAATACATATACAGAACCAACTGATATTGCCAACAGTGCGAACTTTACCCCCTTTCTCCCCCTAAATGGCCTATCACAATACCTGAGGAATGCTAAGTCCCTAATATCACAGCTACACAAGTAACAACCGCACTGTTCAAAGCCAAGAATACAGCTTCCATGGGACCTGATAATATCCCTGGATGTGTTCTACATGAATTACAAAGTGAACTGGCACCACACCTGAGTATCCTGTTAAATCACAGCCTCATTTAATGCTTTGTTCCTATCAAATGGCGCACTGCTACAGTCATCCCACTCCACAAAGGGGGAGTGACTACAGACCCTGGGAACTACAGCCCCATTAGTACGAGTCTGATATGTAAGGCTATGGAGCGCATTAACATGGACCTTATAAATAGCGAAATAGGGAATCTCCAAACTCTGGACCCCACGCAGTTTGGGTTTGTGAAAGGTAGATCATGCCTGCTCAACCTGATAGACTTCTTCGAGTTGTCACCAGAGCTGTGGACGAGGGCAAGGTAGTTCACACAGCTTACCTAGATCTTGCCAAGGCTTTCGACACCATCCCTCAACTCAGGAATCATAGATGGACTCACTAAACTAGGCATAAACCCCTATTGTCATACGATGGGTTGCCAACTGGCTCACTTATAGAACCCACACTGTGAAAGTAGCGGACTCCAAATCTGACTACCGACCAGTTACAAGTAGTGTCCCACAGGGATCAGTCCTAGGTCCTCTCCGGTTTGGCATCTACGTCTCTGAAGTTCAAGCCAACACAAAGGGACTCTGGCTGATCAAGTTTGCAGACTATTGCAAATTGGAAGTCATTATTGATTCTCCAACTAATGTAGACATTCTACAAAAAGGACTCACTCACACCAATGACTGGTGCCAGAAACATGGCCTTAAGCTCAATGCCAAAAAGTGCATTGTCATTCCCTTTGGGAAAAATTCGGTGCCCATGAACTACCACATAGGTGGTAGTCCACTAAACACCAAAGATGTGATAAGAGACCTGGGGACACAGGTTGACAGCAACCTCTCCGCATTAGACCTATTACAGAATACAATGCCCCATTTGGTAAGTACCTCACTAGACACCTACAACTGGAAAGGCCACAAAAATACCTCACTAAGAGGATCTTAGGCCTTAAACACATGCCCTATATGGACAGACTGAAAAACCACCGGCTATACTATGTCTTTTATCACCTACTTAGAGCCATGTCTGACCCAGACATGCTAAATATGCTGCACCTAAAGAAATCCCAATCCCTCTGTGCCACACGCTCCAGGGACCTAAACCTCAATACCACAATAAACAGAACATGCTGAAGGGACAGGTTCTTAACCCAGAGACTTCCCATACTCTGGAACAAATTTCCCATTCACATCAAGAAGAGTAATTCACTGGCCCTCTAAGAGAAATCTTGACGGAGTGGATGGGCAATAGGAAATTCACCCCAGGGATCACTCCAGTAGCCTTGCTTGACAGGGGCACTAGGAACTAACTTTGGGCGGCATGATGCCAGGGAATCTTCTTGGGCTAGGCTTATATAGGCTCCAGGGTTGTTGGCCTATAACACACCTATGAACCCATCAGCATTCTGTCTATTGCTTGCTCTGGTGTTTGTGCAGTAGGAAAGCAGGCCTCAAAAGCTTCTTTAAATAATGCCAGCAAGCTGTACGGCTAACCCCATAAGAACTGCAGCACATTAATATCATGATCAAATCTTGGGCAAAAAGGTAGCACGTGCTTATATATCTGATGACTGCAGGCAATACAAAAATGGTCTATGCTATTTAGACACTGAAAAGGGGAACTTTCAAATGATGCACAAAAGAGAGGGCTAAACCTGTGAATTATGCATGTGCACAATGCAGATGTGCTGGACGATAGCTATGTGAGAGTCTGTCTATTTTGGTTAATTTTTTTCGGTGCAGCTCTGTTTTAAGCCAGTACTGTATAAATTATGGCATCAGCAGAATGTTTTTGAGGCTGGTGGTGTTCCTCATGGATCACTCATCTGTTTCATTGTTCAGTTTAGCTTGTTCCAGTCTTCATCTCTCTCTTGGCAGCATTTGGACATGGCAACAAGATGACTGACAGCAAAGGAAGTTTACAGGATGATGTGCAAGCTATTCACATGTCACTTACAGCCCATAATGCAGCTGTTACAGAAAACCACAGAGGAGACATGATTAATTAAAGCTACAACAACCAAAACAGACCACCATTTGGACAACATACCACAGGTTTTTGTCACTTATCAGGAAGAGTTGAAAGAGCAAAAGGCAATATCACCACCACATGCCAAAAGTACTGCTGACTTGCAATCACACGCACTTCCATCTGGAGGCAAAAGTGATGGCCACGGATTATTATGCCTAGATCTGTTCTCCATGTATTCTTGGGTCTGCCTCAATGTGTAAAAGGACTGATGTGTTGGTATTATTAAAACGTTACAACTGCTACTCCAGATCCATCATTCACTGACCACAGAGAGAGCCCATATGGTGCTAGTAAAGCAAGTAAATTCCATTCACCTAAGGCACTTTATTTTTAGGTTCATTGATTATAAATGACAGGAAGCTTATTTTAAGGACAGCAAAGGAGTTGAGGTCAAATGTAAAATCAACTGGTCACTGTATGAAAATAGTGCCTGATTAGCAGGGTAAAACTGTAGCAAAACACTAGCCCCTTACCTTCGATGAGCTCATGAAATGGCCTTTGACAAGATATGTAAAATTCATGCCATTCTGCAGCTTGCAAGGGGCATAAAGACTTTTCAATGTACACTCCCTGGTGATGCGCAAGGCTTTTTACATGACTGGGAATATTCACACAACAGGAAATCCTATGCTGAAGTCTTCAAAAAGTCTACAGGCGATATGGATGACAAGTGGAGGGGGAGAGAGAGAGAGTGAGAGGCATGTACATGGCACTACTAAACCTCCTGTGCAAAAGAACAGAAAAGTGGTGGAACTGCAGATTTTAAACCAGCTAACTGGGGGGGGGCAGAAATTATTTGCCACAGTGGACCTCCTGACTTAACAGCCATGATCCCCTCCAAACTCAGGACAGCCCTTCTGTGGACATTAGTGTTCTAGACATTACTACTGAGGTTGTTTGTGAGACAGAATAGTTGGCTGGGCAATTCTTCACCTTCTCAAATACCAGAGGAGAACTTTAGGAAGTGCATGTCAGATACCAGAGATGGTGTCTCTGACTGGTTAATACTGGTTATGAGTTCACACCACAGCATTATACTGGAATGTGATAAAGTGCATATTTAGTACAATGTACACTACTGTCAGATACTGAATTGAAATAGCTTAGTATATTAAGATATTGTTTACTGGAATTTTCGTTTACTTCTTTTATGTCAAAATTAACACCTTAATGCTGATCTTTCTTCTATAGAGTGTCACTTGAAAAATTAACATTAAAGGGGTAAGTGTATACATGGCAATAACTGTTGGTTTGCTATTAGAGTACTAATTATACATAACTTTTTTGTCTGTACTTTAGATATGAATGAATACATGATGGACTGAAGAACATTCTAAGTTTATAGACAAGTAGTTTCTATGTTTATAGGTTCGTACTAGGCTAACTGCTCTTGTGAGCCATTTTAAACCTAACCAATTACCCCATGTGAGAATCAAACCCTGTACCTTGTGTCTGTAAGGTAAACACCTTAACCATTAAACCGATCTCCCCCCAGTTAAATCCCAGCTGGTGCTCTGCCTTGCGTATTTGATTACTTTACTTTTAACGCCTAATAGGTACAGAATTACATTTATAAGGTTTTTACAGTAGTGGTCAGGGATTTGCTGTTATGATGCATTTCTACCTTTACTATTATGACCACTTTTACCTGCAAGGGGATACAGGCTGCATGTACCAAGCAGTGTTACAATATACCTATCTGATTGCTTACATGGAAAGTTAAAAGCACCATATCTGCTCTAAAAAAACAAAGCAGTTTTAAATTGGATTAAAAAGCACAAAAAACAGACAGTTTCTCCACAGGAAATAAAGCTTTAAAAGAAAAATGAGACGCACGTAAAAATGTGTTAGCCTAGACAGATTTTTGTAGCTGTGCTTCCACAGCAGAGAGAGATGTCAAAATATTCATACAAAGCTCTATTAGATATCAAGAAGAGCTCTGTATTAGGGACAGGGATAGCAGATGAATTAGGCTGAAACATAAATGGACAGAGAAAAGTATATGTTTAGTTCATTTTCTGGCCCCAATAAATGACAATGTTGGTCCTTGGAGAGCTAATCGCTTCTGTGAAGAAATTTGTATTACACAGACATGGTTATTCTGGACTGTGACTAACACTGTATTAGATCTATGATGCTTGGACCATAACCCACATGAACAAGACAGGAATCCTAAAACTACTGTTATGTTAAAGGATATTACTGAAGAATGTGATCTAGATGATGGTTACACTGTACATCCTATGGATAAAAAAATATACTTTTTTTGGCTACCAGCCAGATACTGCTAAGTACATTGGACTCTTGTCTTTCATGTTCATTAATCTCAAAACTAGAACACGTACTCATTTCAGAGTCACAGCTATCTGACCCTAAGCCAGTTATGCCGGAAATCTGGTTTACCTAGGAGGTTAAACATGGCACTTTATGAATATTTGATCCTCTTTGGTTAACGGATTATAACACAATTGATATCACTTGTGCATGGATTTGGAAACATTACAATATGCTGCAGGCTAAGAGGCTCGATCCAATCCATGCATGATCATTATTCAAACAAACAGTGGTGTATATGACTTGTGAAGGCTCAAACCTTGATCACTACAATCCACTTAGAAGAGTTACACCACGCTATTACATTGCTGGAACTGAAATATAGGAAAAGTAAATATGAAGATAAAACTACTAATCTGAAGAAGCAATGTAAAGTGGTACAATTTAACCAGATTCATGATAAACAGGAAAAATATAAATTATTTTACTGGGCTAAGGGTATTAATCCACAAAAACTTTTAGCCAAAAAATGTCAGGACAGGATTAAAAATGACTCTATTACTCAGATCAGTACCAATACTGGACAAATTATTACAACTCCTGTCGATATCAAGATGCAAGCTCAAACCATTTTTCTGCAGATGGATAATTATCAAGATGTTGACTGGACACACTGTGGTACATACATTAAACGGCTTTCATTGAAATATATTCCATTTTATGCAAGACATAAATTAGTGGCCCCTATAAGCAAATATGAAAAAAGAGACTATTAAGCAACTAGTTTCAGGAAAAGCCTCAGAACTGGATGGCCTGTCACCAGACTTTTTTTTTTTTGTACAGAAGATGACTTGATTACACCACTATATAACATTATTCCAGAAGTAGAGAAGAGGAGAATATTTTATGGTACAGCTTTAAAAGCTAGAGTACTACTCTTCCCAAAACAGGAAGAGATAAAACAAATTCAAATTACAGGAACAAATCTTTATGAAATTCAGGACTTAGACTATATATAAATACTTTAGAAATAGAATTGAACCTGTTATGAAGTAGTTAACACCAATAAACCACAGAGAGGTTTAAAAAGGCTACAAATTAGGGTCGGGATTTAATATAGTTATGGTTGAACATTTGCAAAGGCATATGAAGTGAATTCTATGGCTGCAACAATCTTTGTGCACTTTCAAAAAACATGTGATTCAATTAACTGGCCGTTTATGTGGAAAATCTAAGCTGAATATGGATTCTCCTCCTTTCCTTTACAGAGAGAAGTAAAATTTTATATAACAATCCCAGGCTAGCACAGAAACGAATGGTATATAGTCTTCTCCAACTTTAAATACACAGAATGTCCCTTGTCATCTAACATTTTTGTATCCACCAATAAACCAAAAATGAACGGACAGACTGAACTACAAAAACTGATAACAAACTCAGCATTCAAGGCTCCAATAAAGGCTGTCCTTCCTGAAATGTTCTCCAATAATAATCCACAAGACCACAACACAAGTATTCACTAAAAAAAGCAAACAATAACCTCAAAATAAAATAAAATTCTTCTGCTTTACTGACAAATGACCAGATTAAGCGCTTTCATCTCCCTACAGGAGACTTCTTCAGAATAAATTCTTTCCTTTAACGAAACCACTTAAATCCACTTGAATAATTCATCAAAACCTTCCCATTGGCCTACACATTAATTAATTAAATACACTCTAACTCCTTAAAAAACATTACAAAAACAGTTTCTTAAAAAATATGTAAAATTAATTAACCTTTGAAAATAATCATTTTTATAGCTTCTTTACATCTAAAGTGTTTAATTTTAAAGCTGGAACAACTGAAATATGATCATTTAATCCAGGAAATGTACAAGCATCTAACCTCATTTGCCATAACATCTCTCTGTATTCGAGCCTGATTTCCCAGTCTCCTCCCCTATCATTACATTCCACTTGTTCTAATACCCAAAGCTTAAAATCAGAATGATCACACACTAACACGTCAAAATAGGGCATTTGTTTCTTTTTTTCTTTCCTATACCGTACATATGTTCATATAACTGCTAAGACAGCATTCCATTTTACCTATATAAAATCCTAGGAAAACGTACAGTACGCGATATAAACAACCCCTTTCGAATAACAACTGTAATACTTTGTAGCAGTTAATTTCTTTTGATCTCCTGGAAAAAATAGACTCTTACAGTTCGCTATAAAGGGACATTGGGCACACCTTCCACATTTCTGTCTGCCTATCCTGTTTATAGTTCCTGTATTTATTTATGCCTTTTTCCTTCCAAGGATTTCCTTCAAATTGGGGTTCCTCTTATAACTGTACCAAAGTCTTTTACTAAAAATTTCAGACCTATCGGGCATCCTTTTAAACATGTTCCGTATGCTATTAATAGTCATTTTTATCTACATCGTGTCTTGATTATATGTAATCACGAAGTATGGAACCCTATCCATTACTTACATTGGTCTTCCATCTCTTCTTCCAAGTGCTTCACTTGTCAGTAAAGGGAGGTAAACTGTCCCCCATCCCTCTAAAATCTGTCCCTTAATTGGTACTATAAGACCATCAGGATATTTTCTCTCTAAAATCAGGGAATGCACATAATCTAACTCATGGATCAAATCATCCCTTTCCAAAGTCATCCGGGCGACCCTTGCCATCTGACCCTTTACTATATTCTGCTTTTGGAATGGAGGATGATCACTCTCAAAGTGCAAAGAATAATTAGAAATTTTTTTTTCCTATAAACCCTTGAAATATATTTATTATTTATGAAATCTCTCTTAATAGTTACATCAAAATAATGGATCTCATTTACCCCCATCTCATGGGTAAATCTCAAGAACTCTGTTGTAGAGTTTAAAAAAGTAAGGAATGCTGGAATCAATTCACTTGGACCTTTCCACACAATAAAGATATCATCCAAAATTTTTTTTGGATGTATCCATTATAAACAGAATTGAACATAAAATGTGTCTCCCAATAAAGCATAACGATATTAACAAAAACAGGGGCGCAAGAAGAGCCCATTGCCACCCCATCTTTTTGATGGTATATTTCACCTTGGAAAAATAAAAAGTTATTTTTGAGAACTAACTCCATATTTTCTAATACCAACCTAAAATCATTTGCAGAAAGAAATCCAAATTCTATGAGCATCAACTCAAACCATTCTAGTCCTGTAGAGTGTGGAATCACCAAAAATAAAAATATCACGTCTATAGTCAAAAACTCTTCCCCAAATTCTAAAGTGCTCATTTTTGATGAAAAAAACTCACAAATCTACCAAAATATCTGAGTATTGTTGTTGATATTGCTTCAATTTAGTGTCTACAAAAATGGCTAATGGTCGTGTCTTTGAGCCTTCAGAACTGACATAGTGTGGGATTGTTAACATTTTTATGGATCTTAGGGATCCCAAAGATACTTGGTGTATAGGGTTTAGTCACCTTCGAAAATTGGTGTAATATTTCATCATTCAACCCCTGACTTAAACTGTCATCCAAAATCATATCTAACCTGTGATACGCTGTATTTAATTCATTCCTTGACACCAAACTACATCTCTGGTCCGTATTTAGAATATCCAATATTTTGGTAGAATAATTCCATTCATCCATAAGAACCACCCTACCCCCTTATCCGGTTTCATCACTCTAATCTTACTATTTTTTGTAAAATCCCATAAGACCTTCCTTTCATCCATAGTTAGATTTTTACTGTACCCTTTGTGTATCTTATGTCCTTTCCTTAACTCACTTGTTGTGACTACCTCAAAATTGTGATGTTCCTGATGCAATGGAGGATTGTAAATGCTTCTTTTCATCAAGCTGTCAAGGCAGGTGATCTATTTTTAAATAAAATTTCCAAATTAAACTTCCTAGTGAATACTTTCACATCCAATATCAACCTATTTGTCCTTTTATTGTTGGAACAAATTTGAAGCCTTTTTTAAAAAGGGAAAAATGACTATCAAGAAAAGTAAGGTATGTATAGTTGTAGATGTGAAAATTATCCTGAGTACATACAATATTACTCTTTGTAAGTCTAGTTCAATATCTCCATTCTGAACAATTTCTTCACTATCTGTTTCATTTCTATTAACAACAACTCTTAGATTTGTTGTTGAGGATAATTCCCTGTTATCTCAGCATAAGATGGTTGGTACTGTTGGTTCCGATTTGTTCCGAACTCTGAGGGCCCCCCCAAAGGGTGTGTATTGTTAACTGTTTCATCCCTATATACAGCCTCAATATTGGCCTCATGTCCTCTCCCACCAGCATTCACTGAACCCTGTTGAAACAGACTGTGTGGAGTCCATCCGGGGGGGTTCCTATTCCCCTTCCTTGTCTATTCCTGGACCCAATGATATATGCTGTACCATCAGAATATTTTCTCATCCCTATTTTCTCCTATGGTTTTTGTTAATAGCTTTACCCACACATAGCAATGCAACCAAATAACTTTGTTTATATTTGTCAACAGAATACAATAAATCATTCGTAATCTCGTTATTTAAACCATCAATATCAACTCTTAAACTGTTAAAAATAACTTCATTGTTTTTAACCATTGCTTCCATAACTGCTAAACCACAGTTGTTCAAAATATCAGTGATTTCTTTAAAAAATACACTTCCAGGTTCAATAATGTTTTTGCTCTTCTTCTTTTGACTTTTCCCGGTTAGGGGTCGCCACAGCGGAACTCCAGTCCGCTAATAATTGGTAGCAGATTTTTTTGGTAGCAGATTTTTATGGTGCCGAAGTGCCAGCTCAATGCCCAACCTTCAACAAAGGCAGGCCCATTCATGCATGTCTTTTGAACGCCACTCGACCGCGGGGGGCAGGACATGCAGAAGGCACTCCAGCCGAGAAAGGAACGGGAGAACCTCTTGCTGTGAGGCGACAACGCTACCGCTGCACCACCGCGGATTCTACACTTCCAGGTTCAATATTATTCGAAAATGTGGAAATTCTCAAACCTTTTGGTACTTGTTTTCATTTAATACTTTCATTTAGAAACAAATCATCTAAAACCAAATTTTTGTATTTAAACATTTTGTTTTTAACCACTTTGCATTTCTCTGTATATCTACTATTATCTATAGAATGTCTACTCACAGGCTCCAGTAATGTAAAGCTTTTACTGAGCCAATGATCAAAGTTTATGTCCAAATAGAGTTATAAATCCCAAAAAATAAATCCATCTGCTAAAGAGTCCATAGTTCTAGTTGAATTCTGGTGCTCGGGGCCCCTGCTGTTTTCACCAGAACCCCTAAGTTGCCGCCGATCTTCATGGCCCGTTAACGTCATTTCCTGGTTACCAAGGTAACTCTGTGAACACTGTGCGCACAGTATGGACTCATTTATGTCACCATCCTTGTTTTCCACCTGTGAAAACGCTTGGATTAATTTAGTAAAAACAAACAAAAAGGCAGACACCAAATTTTCCAGTAAAAAATTAGCGCTTTTGTCATGTTTATTTCACTTAACTTCTTCAGACAACTGTAAAAAGAACCAGATAGGTCTAAATACCCCACCTGAAAGTCACATGACAAACTCCTCTACTTATCCTAAAAACATATGCACCTTTTACTCCAGAATAAGGAAATAACATTCATACCTCTTAAATCACTTAAAAAAAATTTGTAACACTAAAACATGCATGCAGGTAAAAAATGTGTATATACATATATGTGTACACATAAACCCTTTTCCGTTGAAGCGAAACAATTTTAAATGGAAACAAACACAAAAGGATGAAAGGATGAACACAAAAATAACAAAAGGGGAAAAGTATGTCATCTTTGGAAACTTTTCATCCTTAACACACTGGCTATAGAGCATACGTCATTCAATCCTGGTTTAATGTATGCCCTTGTTTTTATCTGCCAATATAGTTCCCGCACCTTCAATTCCACACTTAGTGGGCCCCCAATGTCATAATCAATTTGGTCAATAGCTCTAAACATAAGAGAGTGACCCGGATTGTCCTTTACAAGTTTAGCCAGGGTATTTTCAATTTTCCCCTTTCGAATATTGTAGAGGTGTTCATACAGCCTCTCCTTCAATTTGCGCTCGTTTTTTTCTATGTAATAACCACTGCAGGAATGGCCCTGGGCCAAGTAAACAACCCTAGTTTAATTACAATTTAATCTCGCCCTACAGAAACAATTGGTACGCATTATCTTGTACTTGTGGCCCATACACATGTACTTGCAATAGGCACAAGCCTCATACTTGTACATTCTGGGCAACCTAACTGGAATAACTGACCTGGCTTCGAGTAAACCTTTAAAGTTTTTTGCTCTACTGAACACTATCTGTGGTCCAGACCCAAGTTTTTCCAACCTTTCATCCATCCGGTTTTATGATGTTCCAATTTTTCTTTAAAACATGGTTAATAAGCCCAAAATGTGGATAAAAGGTCTTAATAAATGAATGGGGATAATTACTTGCATCATTCCTATTTACAACAATATTTAGGGCCTATCTCGTATTTTGGTTATTCACCTCATCCGGGAAACCAAGAATTGCTTTAAAGTGACGCATAGTTCTCTTACTGGTAACTTCGTGGGTCAGTTCGTAAAGTTAGTCACAAGGGTACCCCCTCTTTTAGAACATTTGTACCAATAAATCACATTCAGCCGAAAAGTTGGTTTCAAAAGTGCAAATACGTGCAGCTCTGACCATTTGGCCCTTTACCACCGCTCTTTTTTGGTGTCTCAGATGTGGACTACTATAGTGTAGTAGTCCGTTGTAATATGTATCCTTACGGTGGATTTTTGCTCTATAACATGCTTTGGACCTGTCCTTACTTAATTCTACATCCAAGAATGGTATCACCTCGTCATTAAATACATACGTAAAGGAAAGGAAAGTAGTAGAGCTATTACAATATTTCATAAATTCCTCAAAAACAACCTTATTTCCTTCAAATATTATAAATATAGCTTTAAAAGGGACCTAGTGTAGTAAAAAATCTGCTCCCGATAGGTGTTGACCTCACTATGGACAAATCTATCCTCCCAATACATCATAACAAGGTTAGCTAAGCTGGCTGCAACTGGTGACCCCATGGCTACCGCACTAGTTTACAAATAGTTACCATTAAATAAAAAGTAGTTGTTAGATAAAATAATGTCCAATAATTCCTGCACTAAAGCTATTTTGGATTGCAATGTTCCTCTCTTGAGCAACAACAGGCTAACCCACTCTATTTGCTCTTCGTGAGGAATAACTGTGTAGAGATCTTTAACATATATTCTCAAGAAAGGTCCAAGAGTCCTTGCAAACATAGGGTTCCTTTTCAACATACTTCAAGATACCATCTACAAATTTTGCTAGGGGTTATGTTACAGAGTTCCACCCATCCACAATAGGGCGCAATGGGGGATTATCCAGGTCTTTGTGGATTTTAGGTATCCCAAATATAACCGGGATTTTTGGGGCTGACATGCTAAAATAATTACAAGTCACTAGATCAATGCAATTCTCAATAAATAAATCACTGACATAAATTTTAATACGCCTGTAAGCCCGGTTAACCTCATTCAAAGACACCTACTTGTAGGTGTCCATGGTCAACACCCTATTCTTCCTTTCATTGTAATCAGTTACATCAAAAAAGACCAAAGCTCCCCCTTTGTCAGCTTTCATAACTCGAACACCCATTCCTCACATCCTTCAACAAATCCTACTCATCTTGACTAATGTTAGATTTCATGGAGGTCTTTCCAAATAGCCCTATATTCCTCAAATCCAATTCACATATTTTTTCAAAAACATCAAGAATCGGGTGCAGGGGAAGATTATGTACTTGGTACCCTAAATTCGCTCGTGTTACGAGACCCCCTCAAACAATAGGCTACGGTTGAACTTACAAGTGTAAATCTTAAGATCAATAATTGTCCTACACAAATCCATTTTTTGAGTCGGTACAAATGTAAGTCCCCTGGCTAGTAAATCAGCTAATTCGGGTCTCACCAAGAAACAGGAATAATTGTATATCTTAAAATCACCTGCTGTGTTTGTAAGCAAAGTGAATAAAGTTTGGTTAACCTCAGGATTTACATTACATTCATCAAAAGTACCTTTTGTCCCAGTTAGTAAATTCATAACCAGTCATTAGAGGCAAAGTTCATCTCTTGCGTCTGTGGCGTTTGTTGTTGTTGGGCCTCCTCCCATTCCTGTTGTTGTTTCGTTGGGGTAACGGATTGCTGTGATGTAAACCCTCTTGAAAATGATCTTGCCTTCGGCTCCCATCACCACTGCTCGCGTTGGAACAGTCCATTTTCCAACCGTTCGCACCTTCTCAGGCCCTCATACCCGTGGTTAGTACCACTGGTCACATAATCCACCCCTTGGTGCTCTCCCTGTTGTCGGCTTACCTCCAGAGTCCCTCGGTTCATAACTTCATTACGTAGTACAAGACTATGCTCCTCTGAACAACGCCATTTCCATTGTTGTGAGGGGGGAGGTTTTGGATAAGCTTTCCCCTTCCGGTATTCCTCAAAATCGTGGTCAAGATTCTTGATTTTAAAGGACCTTAACGTCTCCATTTGCCTGTGAAAATCAATATGTTGCTTAGTCAAGCCATCCAACCCGTTAATCTCACCCGCAAGCATATTGACCGTAGTTTGGTAGGGTTTAATTAAAAACTCGAGCAGCTCCAATCCTTGCTGATCAAACAGTTGGAAGGCTGAATATGGTATTAACCCAATAGGGTAATGCCAAGACTTCAGCCCTTTTGGGACCTGCCGTCTCTTCCAACATTCTCGAAGATACAAAATCTCCAACTGCAGTTTCTTTAA